>NC_141908.1:28251500-28554500 GCF_057802395.1 Ceratotherium simum simum
ACAGACCAACACATCTGTCTGCCTGTACCATCTCTACCCTCATGTTTCTGATCACAGCTATAATCCTATGGTTTCCACCCTCAGCTGGTCTGGCATCCTGATCAGAAATACAATATTTCTGTATCTCCTCTCTCTTATTTTCCACAGTGTTTTAAACCTACTCCTCTATTCTCAATCGCTTGGCCAAGAAACCTAATTCCTCTCTCAGAAGATGATCTTACCTCCCAATTCACAGCAAATATAGAAGCCACCAGATGCAAACTCCAGGACCAACACTCTGCTCGTTATTCTGTCCATTTCCCTTTCCCCTGTCCTTCATCTTCAACTTCTTCTCCTTGATGGTGTTCTTTCAAGCAGCATTTAACTACAGTTAAACATTTCCTATATTAGAAAAATGAAGAACACTTTGATTCCACATTATCCTGCAGTCTTGATTCTCAGCTCTCTTTAATATCCAAGCTTCCTGAGAACATTCTTAGAGGCACTGCTTCTACTTTTACCGTCTCATTCACTCTACAACCACTCTGGTCTAGCTTTATACCCTCTCCACTACTGAAATTGATTGTCCTGGGGTAACTACATCTCCCCTAGTACTATATCTACTAGATATCCTTTTTCCCTTATTTAAGTTGATTTCTCTGCAACACATGATTTTGTTGACCACTGCTCTTTTCCGAAAAGTTCTGTTCCTTTGGCTACTGTTGCTTTTTCTCCAAATTGTCTTCCTACCTCTCTGACTGCTCCTTCCGATTCCACGTTGCTATCTCTTCCTCTTCCTGCTCGTGAAATGGCTATCATTCTCAGTCCTACTAAAGACAAGAGGGCCTACACACGTTACATATTCTCTCTGATGACCTCATGTGAGCCTGTGATTTCAAAGTTTATATTTCCAGCCCTGATATTTCTCATGAGATCTAGACCTATAATCTATATATCTATGGACTACTCACAGACATACCCAAAACAACTTGTCCAAAAGAAAATGCATTTTCTTGACTACTAAAACTACTTATTCTCCTGTTTTCTGAAGTAAACGGCAAAACCGTCCTCTCAGTTGCTAAAGTCAGAAACTCGGGCATAATTTTGACTCTTTTTTTCCCCTCATCTTACACATCTGAATATTGACTAGGCTGTTAGTTGTACATTCGGATTATCTTTAAATCTCTAAACTTCTTCCCATCTCCAGTTTAGAGAGCAAGTATCTTTTTTCTCATATAGGAGCTACAAGCTGTTCCCTACTTTGCTAAATTCTATTTCTAAAATTTAAATATGATTATGTAATTCCCTCAAGTAGGAAACCTTTCATTAATGACCCTTCCTTTCAAGATCCTGCTTCCCTCTCTGGCCTCATCTTCTACATCCATATTACCCACTCTCCAGCCCCAAGCTCCTTTTGTCCCAGCAATGCTCACTGAACCTTCACACATATTTGTCCTCCCATGTATAACAATAACAATCCTGTTCGTCCTACCCACCTACCCACCCATCATAGCTATTCTGGTTATCTTTCTGGCCTCATATTAAACTTGACTTCTTCCAGGAATCTTTCCTTAAACTGTAAAATCCAGGTTGCACATCCATCATGTGCGATCATACTGATCAGGATAGTACTTACACACCACATTGCAATTTCCCATCTTCTCATTGGTATATTCTACAAGTCTGCAAGCTTTGTGAGAATAGACAATGTGTTACTTTGGGTTAGACTTATATCCTCAATGCATAACTTTGTACCTGGCACATATGGAATAAATATTTTTGAACAAATAAGTGAACGGCTCTCTCACTTTTTCCAATGAGAAAATTAAGGCCCTAGGAGCAAACTGAAGGATGCCACATTGTAGATTCGTGTGTGTTCTTCCCCTGCCAGTGGTTTGAAGCTTCATTTGACTAGAATTGTATTTGAATGTAAAGTTTTGCACTTAGGCACCTTGGAGCACAGGCATTGCTAAACTTTGAGGAGAGTGTGAGATCAGAGCCCCATTTCTTAGTCTGTCTCTCAGATTCCTAACACTTTGAATCAGAGTCAGGGCCAGAAGAAAAAGATGTTCTTAGTTTAAAAACAATATTGTCGTTAAATGAGTCATATTCTTTGTTAGTCAAACAATTAGACGTGGATTTAAAAATTTATCTTTTTTGTGAATATTTTGACATCTAAATGAACTGTTCATCCGTTCTTTGAAACAAATATCGCTGAGGTTATAGTTGGTGTAGTAGCTGCTTCTTGACAACAGAAATAAATGGAAATGGAGCATTCGTTCAATGCTGTTGATTTTCTTAATCATTGAACCTCAACACAATGTGTCCACTAGAATTTGAACCCCTGGTGGACCAGGACTCTGTTTTATTTATTTTTGTAGCTCTGGTACTTGTCAAAGTATCCAGCAAAAAGAAGGTAGTTAGTACGTGTTAGGTGTGTGGATAGTTTTAAAGCTGCTCAATTCATTGTGGAAACAATGAGTAAAAAAGAAAAATTACATCCATCATTTTACAATCTGCTTATATAATTCAGATCTACTTTCTGGATATACTATGATTGTGAAGGCCAATCAACTTTCTCTCTTGAGATTTAAAAAAAAGAAAGATATCACTAGGAATTAAAGATAAATATTTCCCTGTTTGCAAATATATTCTATACATAAAACTTACTTTTTTTGTTTTCCTGCAGAAGAAACATCATCAGAACCATAAACTCAGAGATTGCCCGGTCTGCATTTTATTATTGTGGAGAAGACGTCTATTCTCACAACTGCCAATTGCTTTATTTTTCATAAAGCATCTGTAATTACTTTTAACTTGAATATAAATTCTCTTTGTTGAAAGAAAACACTTAACCTTAGTTATGTTAGAACGGAAAACAGCATAAAAACTGGCTATATACATATTTAAAATCATAGGCATAAAAATACTAATTAAGATAAAACATTATACCATGGTTGCTATAATAAACACAAATTAATAATCCAATCAGGAATGTGAGCACCTTCAGAAAATTATAACATGAATCATATAATCTTACAAAAAATTAGTTAAAGAAAATGATGTGGAATTTGGTTAATAACCTAGTTAATTTTTGACACCTTTGAGGATATTTATCAGACTATAAAACAAAATCTTAATCTGTTAATAAAGTAGATTTTTTTTTAAAGAAGTTCTTTGCTTTGGAGTTTCCCAAACAATCAATATGTGGAAAGATTTATTTAAAAGCTGTCAACCAGCAGAAGAAACTAGAGAATACAAATAAAATTGCCCTGACTATTCTTTAAGCAAGATTCTGAGATAAAGACAGATATAAGGCATTTCTGACAGTCTCTTGGAGATTTAAAAATGAAAAATTTAGCTACCATTGTAGTGGCTTCCATTGTAATGGATGCTGTGAGGTGTTGCCCAGATTTCCCTTCAGGACTGAGGCATTTACTCCTCCAGCTGCAAAGTGTTGGTGGCTGACTGCTCTCCGGTGAGTCCCTCTTCTAGAATGGCTTTTGTTGTGACTGCATCATATTCACCTCTTCCCTGTGCCCAGTGCTATGTCCTTCATCCACCACAGGGCTGATCAAGAGAGTATCCTCAGCGAACATCCTGCACACAAGCCTCAGACTCAGAACCTGTTTCCTAGAGAACCCAACCTAGGACAGACATTCAGACTGAAAACAAACAAACAAACAAAAAGCTTGGGCTGCATGTTTATGAGGGAAACACAATTGATTGAAAGTAGGAAAATTATCTTAACTTTCTTTGTCTGAAACACCTTGGATGATACCTAGCCATCTGGAAATGGATTTGGGTCACTGATTTGACCAGGTGTTGTTTGTGTAGGCAAAGCATCAAAGACGCACCCGAGTACAGGCACACGCAATCTGTCTCATGCTTTGTGTATCTTACCAACATTGTCATTTCCTTATTTCTTCCTCTTCCCTTATACTTGACATTTTATTTGTTTTGCTACAACCAAATATACTCAAAATTTACATAAATGCAAACAAAACAAGACTACATTGTGGGGGCCTGCCTGGTGGCATGGTGGTTAAGTGTGCGTGCTCCACTTTGGCGGCCTGGGGTTCACGGGTTCAGATCCGGGCACAGACCAATGTACCATTTGTCAGGCCATGCTGTGGCACCATCTCATATAAAGTAGAGGAAGATGGGCATGGGTGTTAGCCCAGGGCCAATCTTCCTCAGCAAAAAGAGGAGGATTGGCAACCGATGTTAGCTCAGGGCTAATCTTCCTCACCAAAAAACAAACAAAAACAACAAAGACTAAATTGTATGTCAACTGACTTTGTTTTAGACTACAAATATGTGGAAGCAGCCCTTTCACGATTGCTTAAAGCAACCATTTCCCAAACTTACTTGGTTATAAGAAACTAGGACGCTTAAAAAATAGGGAGATTCTGATTTCGTCATCCTGAGGCTGGGCTTGATAGAGTTTTTAACATGTTCCCAGGTGAATATAATAAACAGGTAAACCTGAGAAAACAACAGCCTGGAGAGAAAACAACAGCTTAAATCCTACAGCCTCGTGTATCTCAAACTTTAAATACATACAAATCAATGGGTAGCTTGTTAAAATGCAGATTTTGATTCATGAGTTCTGAGCTAGGGCCTGAGATTCTGCATTTTAAGCAAGCTCCCAGGTGATGCTGATTTTCCATGGACCACTGAGTAGTCAGATGTGGCCCATTCAGAGCACCCAGAAGCAGGAGCATTTCACATGCGTATCCTAGGTCTTTTGGAAAAATGGGCCCTTTGAAGATTCAGTGGTTTACATAAGAACAAGTGCACTTGCCCCATTCTCTTAGTTATCTTTTCTTTGGAAATTGATATTTGCAGAAGGGACAGAAAAGATGTCTCTTTTGTCTCCACGTACATACAACTATCCTTTGGTTTTTTCCAGATTGGGAGATGCCTGTGGCTCTCACTCCTTAACTGAAGGTTTTCTGCTCAAGCTCTCAGTGTGGACCTCAAGTATTGTCAAACGGATCATCTACGCTTCATGTCCTCAGTTGAGATTGATGAATGTATTTTTAAGGGGCTTGGGAAGCGTCTTCTAGGAAAAGGTTTATGTGACATGTTTTTAGGCAACATACAGTGTAAAAATAGTCGATAGATTAGTTTATTGTATGTTTCCATTTAAAGGAAAAATGACTTTTATGACCAGTATAGAATTGGTAGCTCAAGGTTAATGATGAGCATTAAACAAGTGTTTTTAAAGTTCATTGATCACACCCATGTCCTCTTCCAGTTCTGCTTTACTGCCTTGTCTTTTTACTTTGGGTGGCCTCAAGGGTATACCAGTTGTGCTTTTGACAGCTATGCCCCTTAAGTAGAAAATGGATTTTGTAGACATCTATATATATATATATATATATATTTTTTTTTTTTTTTTTTGTCTTTCCTGATTAAAACACTATGCTGTCACCACTTCAATGTCTTTATTCTTGGGACTATCTGGAATTAAAACTAACCGCAATATGATTACATTAAATTAAATAACAGCTAAGGTGTCAGATAACTTTAGTCAAGGTATCCCTAGAATAGAGAAGGCTTTATCACAGAAACCTAAGTCCTATTGGGACTTCCTTGTACTTGGTTTTGATTCTGATTTGAATTGAGTGATATTTTCTTTCATACCCTCATGAAGATTGCTGGTCTTTCTCTCTAATTTCAAGCCAATGATTAATATTCTTGCAAGGCTTTCCCCTTGTGGTTAATTTTCCCCCCTTTTTGTGGCCACAGAGTTGGAAAATGAATTTCCTGAAAGACATTCCTGTATTACTAAATAATTTTCAAAAACATCTTACAGAGTATCTTTTTTTTTTTTTGTATTGACTTTTAAGAAATATAAAATATTTTCAAAGTCCCGATGAATTGATTTGTTCATTTTCACAGTTTGGAGTTTTCCTTCATGTGTGAGAACTAGATTAGCACCCGTATTGGATGCTATTTTTAACTACCACAAGTCGCCTACCTATCTTGTATGACTGAATTATGGAGGGGTGCTTCAGAGACTAAATCAGAACTGGTCACTGAGCTATGGAAGCAAAGGAATGGATTAATACTAAAGACGATTTGCAAAGGTTATTTTCATGAACACTCTGCCCTGCTTTTGGAACCTTAGGAGTGCCAGGTAAAATACGAAAGCAAAGCGAACACATTTTGTCTTCCATCGTTCCCAAATTGTTTTAAGTACACTTTACTCCCTGCTTATGCCTTCTCCTACTCACTGCATCCCAAATTTTATGTGCTTTAATGTTCTTCAGAATCCCCTGGAGGGTTAGTTAAAAAACAGATGCTGGGACTAAACCCCAGAGTTTCTAATTCAATAGGTCTGGGGTGGGACAAAAGAATTTAAATTTCTAAGAAATTCCCATTGATGCTGATGCTGGTGCGGATGCTACTGATCCAGAGAGCCTATTTGGAGAAACATGTGCCTCTTGTTTCAAAATTTCTTCTCCACAGCCTCTGGGTTTTCTTTTCCCACATCAAATGCCATCTGACTAGCCAACATTTTTTAAAAATTAATAAACTACCTATACATACAACAATATTAACAAACCTCAAAAATGTTATGCTGGGCTAAAGAGGACAGACACAAATATGTATGTACTGTATGATTCAATTTATATATAAAGTTCAAGAACAGACAAGACTAGCCCAAGGTGATCTAAATCAGAATAGTGGTTGTCCCTGAAGATGTGCGAAGAGAACTTGGAAAGAAACATGGGGGAACGTTCTCAGGCAATGCAGATGTTCTATATCTTGGTTTGGGTAGTAGTAACATGGATGTACATTTGTGAATACTCAGCCAACTATACTCCAAAGATCTATAACAATTTATACATGTAAATTATACCTCAATGAATTAAAAATATGATTGCCAAAAATAAAAATGGCTGTTGGTAGAAAAAAATCTGTTAAGCCAATTTAGACTAAAATTAAGAGGATAGACTTAATATGGTTCTCTGCTCAAGAGCATTTGAATCTAAATAGATTAACAATCCAGAAAAGAAAATCCTTTTAATAGTGATTTTTCAGGTATTTGCTAGACTCTGGGGATAGAACATTATGGGAGCAGGAAAGATTTCTGAGACCACTCTCACCACCATTTCTCTATTTGCTGATTGGGTTATCTACACATCTTGGTTTTTTAGTTTTTTTCATTTTCTCAGAAAGGACAAAGATCTGTATAGAGGACTTTCTTTAAATAATATAGCGCTGTCCTCAACCCAACAAAGTCTTTATCATATTATCACATTTTATAGCATCTTTCCATTTTGAAATTTTCTTGTTTATTCATGCTTTTTTGGGGATTTTTCATTCCACTCAACCATAATACAAAATCCACAGGAACAGGTCATGTCTATGTCTTGTTCACAGTGTATTGCCACCACCTAAAATAGTACCTTGAACATATTAAGAACTAAATAAATATTTATGGAATGAATAAAAGAATGGTTAAGTCTGATTCTCAACAATTCATAGAGTAAATCAAACATTCTGGCCAGTTCCATATCTGTCTCAATTTTATTGGGTCACTAAGACCAAAGATGAATAATGTCAAGCCACATCCAAGATTCTAGAGATGCTCAGAAGTGAGGGAGATGTAGTACACACTCTAGTATAACCCCCCATCTTCTGAACTGCCTAGGAACAGATCTCCATCCAGGGATACAGATAGCTACCCAAGGACCAGAAAGCAGTGCCAGTCACTTTCTTACAGAGTATAACATAGACAAGAAGGAAAATATCTTCTTGATCCTAATATAGTTCTTAAACCAGCTGCTTAGCTTAGGAGATCACAACGCCGATCTGTGGGTGGCAACAGAGAAGAGCAGGGTGGTGGCTTGGCAACAATCACATGGAAGACATTTCTTAATACTGTCTTTTGTTATTTTTTGGTACTCCCATACATACTAAAACTGAAAAACTCAGCACTTTTCTTCAGTTTCTAAATTTATTTAAGTAGAGGACACATCTGTGTTAAGAAAAGTTCTACCCTCCCCCAGGAAATTTCCAATGGCTGCATACACATATGTTCACCTTGAAAACTTGGAAAAACACACTCATGACTCAGAAGAAATGCCGTGGGCAGCAAATGGTAGAAGGATACCACTTGGCCAGCTCTAGATAAGGGCAGAAAGTGAATGGACTGCTCTAGATGATGGCTCCTTAAATTTCCTTTCCTAGAGCTGCTATCTGAAAGAGACATTGCTATAGAAATTGTATTGAGAATGTGGGTCTCAAAGTTAAAAAAATCCTGGTTTTAGGTTTTGCTGCTCCCATCTTGTATGTCTTTGGACACAAATGACCCTTAAAATGGGAACAATTATTCCTGACCCATTGACCTTCTAAAACTATTCTGTGCAATAATAGATGCAAAATACTTTCAAAAATCAAAATATATTATTTGAATTTGAAGTATTATTTCTATTTTTTTATTAATAATAAACAAGATATTCTTATATGAGTAATGGTGGTTATAGTATTACAAGCATATGAGAATTACAATGAGTATTACAAGTATAATTTAAAAGTAAAATACTTTCTTTTAAACTCTAGAACTATAGGGGCCGGCCCCGTGGCATAGTGGTTAAGTGCGTGCTCCGCTGCTGGCTGCAAGGGTTCGGATCCCGGGCGCACACTGACACACCGCTTGTCAGGCCATGCTGTGGTGGGATCCCATATAAAGTGGAGGAAGATGGGCACAGATATTAGCCCAGGGCCAGTCTTCCTCAGCAAAAAAACAAGGAGGATTGGCATGGATGTTAGCTCAGGGCTGATCTTCCTCACAAAAAAAAAAAAAAAGATAGAAGTATATTTTTTCAATTTATACACTGAAATTATTTTCAAATAAGGTAATCATAAAATTTGTGAAGAGACTTGAAGGATTATCTAATAATCTCTTCATTATACAAGGAAGGAAAATTAAGTCTAGAAACATTAAGTGACTTATTCTAGATATCACAACCATTTATTTACAAGATTGACTAGAATCCAGAGATGTATTTATTCCCAATTCAAGAAGTGAAAATGAGCTAGATAGCGAAAAATTTTTAACTTATTTCGTATCTTCAAGGACTAGACTTGTAAATATTAAGTTTCAGGCCGTGACTACCCCAGCATGGTATTCTTCCAGAGTAATTTGCCATGGACTAGGGATTTTTTAAAAAATCAGTGAAAAATATGAAGATACCTAGTAGAAAGTGGATTATGCAGCCATTCTTACATAAGTGAAAATGATTTGTTTATAGCTTAACCTTTGGGTTCTTGGAATTTTTTTTAAAGGCAACAAGTATTTGTACTATCAATTAAACTTTATAAAAAGTTGTTGTTCTTTTACGAAAGAGAAAATGTATTTGGAGAATCCACTTAGTAAAGCTGAGTCTTTTGAAAGATGTTGCTGTCATCACTATGGGCCATTTGGTTCACCTGCTAATTCCCAAGAACGTGTATATAGCAAAAGATCTCTGCCTGAGGCAGTCTCTCCTGATGCTGGAACCAGATCTGTAGAACGGATTGGATACATATAAATGTTTTGTCACCTTCCCAGTACCAGAGAGCTCAAATTCCTGGACATTTCATTCCCTTTCGTGACTGAGAAACGTGTGTTCCTTATTATAAAAGGTCTAGGGATGGCATACTGTGTAATAGCACAGATGAATGAAAACAAATTTAAATATAAGCAATGTACTGGCTTATACTTTGCATGTTGTAAATACTCTTAGAAACAGTATGGGGCCTTATTAAGTTTGAACCTCGGGCCTTTCAACTTCCCTGAGAAAAGAGAACAAATGGTAAATGCATGAGAAAATAAGTAACTAACCTCTGCGATTTCCCACTTCAGCTCAAGCCCAGATATTTTTGTCAGTTGTTAATTACAGTCATATTTCTCTAAAGCATTTTCTTTTTTTTAAGGAGAGAAAAAAAGAGAAGCATTTCAAGGAGAAAGGCTGAACCATGCAGTGTAAGTTCACATTTTTCTGAGTGGAGAGAAACTCATTGGGATGAAGGCAATTGACGGTGCTGTCTACCGGAGAAGAGGGAGCTGGGCAGTTAGCCGGAGTAGGTGAAAGTGGAAATTAGACTGGGCAGGTTAAGAGGTGGGGCTAGATCCAGATTCAAAGGAGAAAATGGCAACAACTCTGGCTTAAAAGTGGGGGAAGTTTCAGGATAAAGATGAGAAGAAACTATGGTGGAATGTGAATATATGTTCATTCAATCAAAAACGTCGGCTCAATATTGCATTTAGTGATCTCTTCTCTCTTTTCCCGGATACATAGTTGTAGAGAAGGCACACTGATTCCCATCACCTCTAACACTGTGGATCATTTTGCTGTACCTCACACATCTAGCAGAATTCTGCTTTAAGGGCAAGAAGGAAAAGTAGCATTTTTACATGAGGAGGAATTCAGGCATAGAGAAGTAATTGAACTGATTTCAGGTCCCATAATTAAATTACTAATAGGATTTGCATTAAGGCCAATGTCATAACCCCACATCCTGCATCATTTCTAGAATTGTTGCATTGGATGTGACTGTGGAGGTCATTTAGTCTATCTTCCATCATCTGGCCCACCTTCCCTTGGAGGTCAAAATCCTGAGCTAGAATTGCATCTGCCCACCTCAACTTTATCCTGATAATTCCTTTCAGGATAAGTGGTAGTTCCTATCAAGAATACTAACAGATGGTTTTGCTGTGCGTGAAACCCTGGGCTTCTCTGAAATGCCCCGAAATGTCAGTTACTGTTTTGATTGCTCTCTTGTTTTTCTATGCAGACACTTGTTGACAGGAAACTCTGTGGCCACCATTCATTTCATTTAAGTAATCAAACAACCACAAACTGTCACTGTCACTTTCATTTCCTGTCATCATTCATTTTCTTTAGCTGCTCCCAGTGTATCATTGGAGCTGGACACCCATGCGTCTGTGTATCAGGAAGGGAAGACTGTACGTGTGTGCAGGCGCTGGAAGAAGACATGAGATGGAGGCAGGAAATGCTTGCAACCTAGCTCCTGGCTTTCAGTTTATGTCATTCACCTGTGGCTTTAGAAACATTTTTTTTGTTTCTAGGATCAAATGGAAATCCTAGCCTTATTGCTGCAGGATTTTTCTTAACCCTCCCACAGTAGTTAAAGACTATGCCCAGCTTCCCTTTGTTTGTTGTAGCTTGTGCAGGAGTGATGCAAGGCAGGCTTAACTGCTTCCATCAGCAGCTACAGGAGAAAGCTTTGTGATGGTAAGAACTGGATTTGGTTGTCCTTCACAAGGACCTTTCTCCCAGCTGTTTCTGTGTAAATGTACGTCTCTATGGCTTGGAAGACTATCAGGAAACAGGTGTTTTTCTATTAATAACTAAGATGCATCAAAGGAAGGAGAAGGTACAGCAGCATGTGAAAATCAGGTGGTCCACGGTTGAATACTTTGTACACAATAACTAATCACTCAAAGCTTATATCTATTTATAAGGAAGTCTATAATTATAAGCCAGGTGGCTGTGGTTAGGAGATTGTGGGGTTTTTAAACAGGTTACTTGACTCACCATTACAGCCTTAGAGGAGACATGGCCACCTGGGCAGTGGATGGTGTGGCGTGTGCCTGCTTATCAATGGCACACATGTGCTCTGCCCTACTTCTGTGCTGTCTTCTAAATTTGCACACAACAAGTTGCAATCTACGAATCTCCCTCTCCATTTGCAAATATAATGGCCAGACAATTTTACATGAGATTCTATGGGCTTTGAGTCCAGAAGTTTTGCTATGTTTTTCCTGCTGAATCTTCCATTGAATTGATATAGATTGGGGTTTGCTGATGCAGTATTTTGAAATCCAAAATGTCATCTACCAATTGACTCTGTGGCTATAGAGTCTTCATTTTTTCTTTACTATTTAGCTCAGAATCCATAAGGGATGGTTTGAATAGTGGTATAATGGCAATGGTATATTGTGCAAGTGAAGCTATTAGTAATTTGTCAAATATTTATTGAGTGTCTCGTATAAACGGTGACTGTGTTAGGGTCTGTGGGGAGTACAAAGAAGTGTAGGAGATCATCCCTATACTGAAGGAGCTTTCTTCTTAACTGAAGAGATAGGATATGATAAAAAGTTTAAAAAAAATTGTTTGTATTACA
The DNA here is from genome assembly GCF_057802395.1 of Ceratotherium simum simum. NCBI lineage: Eukaryota > Metazoa > Chordata > Mammalia > Perissodactyla > Rhinocerotidae > Ceratotherium > Ceratotherium simum. The sequence goes on from NC_141908.1 coordinate 28,263,630, forward strand.
GGCTCTATCCCTGGCACAGAAAATACTTACTAAAGTTGGTAAGATATGAGAGATTACTGTGCAAAGAGATTGGTTACCTTTAAAGCTTCATGAAGAAGGTGGAACCAGAAACATGCATAGGAATTAAGAAAGTAAAAAAAAGGACAGTTGGGGCTGCCCCTGTGGCCTAGTGGTTAAGTTTGGCACGCTCTGTTTAGGCGGCCCGGGTTCGTAGGTTCAGATCCCAGGCACAGGCATATACCACTCATCAGCCGTGCTGTGGTGGCGATCCACGTAAAAATAGAGGAAGCTTGGCCCGGATGTTAGCTCAGGCTGAATCTTCCTCAACAAAAACAAATAAGTAAATAATAGTCATGGGCATTTGGGTATAGTTGTTGTTTTAGTTTTCTATTGCTCCATAACTAATCACCACAAACTTAACCATATAAAACAACACCTATGTATTATCCCCCAGTTCCGTAGGTCAGGTCTCCAGCATGGCTTGACTGGGATCTCTGCTCCATGTTTTCCAAGGCTACAAACAAGGTATTACCCAGGAAGCATTAATATTTGTAGCCCAGGGTCCTCTTCCATACTCAAGGTTGATGGCAGAATTCAGTCCCATGCAGTTATGTGACTGAAGTCCCCATTTTCTTGCCAGCAGTTGTCTAGGGGTGACTCTCGTCTCCTAGAGGCCTCTCTCAGGTCCTTGCCATGTGGCTCTCTCCAGAGGCCCTCTCACAGTGGTAGCTTCCTTCTTTAAGGCCAGCAGGAGAATGTCTGATGTTTCCAATCTCCCTCTTCAGGAAGGGCCTAGTCTCTCTTTTAAAGGCTCACATGACTAAACCAGGACATCCAGGTTCATCTCCCTTTTAATTAATTCAAATTCAGCAGATTAGTCAACCTGATTAGTATTGGGAGTGAAATCCAATCTTATTCACAAATCCTACCCACATTCAATAGGGTGAAATTGCACAGAACTTGTACACAAGGAGGTAAAAATCTCAGGAACCATCTTAGAATTCTACCTACCACAGTAACAGTAACGATGAGGCATGAGGTGGTTTTATGTGGTGTGTTTGGAACAGTTAGTAGATCAGCCTAACTGCAGAAATCAATTGTGAAATAATTTTAGAACTGTAAATTTGAAAAAAAAGGACAATAAATACCTCAGGACCTTAAGCCATTTTGATGGATTTTATGTACTTAGTGCAGCATTTTAAACAAAGGAATGAGAGGACGCACCATCCAGTGGGTTTAACGATCTTGAGACGATGTTGTCAACTCCATGTATAATCACTGATAATAACTTAGAGCAGGAGTGGCAGATTGTTTCCTTCATTTGGAAGCCTTGCTAATGTCATAAATATAGTTCATAATAATAAAATATATGTTACACAAGTTGTGATTTCAGTAAATATTTAGTGGATTAGCTGGACTGGGCATTCATTGATCTTGGTAAAGGCAAATTCAGTTTTTCTGAAGATTCTGATTTTTCTCGCAAGTATACATGAGGAAAAATTATATCTTTAAATGGTTTACTCTTTGCATTGTAAAGTTTGCTTTTGTGCCTTTCTTGCTCCTAAATCTCTCAAGTTACAGGTCCCTCATGAGAGCTGACACAACATGGTAAAAGATCTAGAAGGATCGGTAGTAAATTTGTGGGTATTTTTCTTTTTAATAAAGTCTTTGTAGGGTTTGTAAATGCCTTAGGCAACATTTTCTTCTTCCTCACTCTTGTCATAAGGCCAGGTTATGAACAAAAAGAACAAATATTCCTTACAAGATTAGTTCGTGTGTGAATCAAGCAGTGTATTTCAAGTAGTCTTTTTGTTGGAAAAAAAATAAAAACTCTTTTTTGTTTCTAGGTATCTTATATTAAAGAAAAATCAAGACCCTTAATATACTCTCACGTGGTTTATAAACTTCAGAATGTTATGAAACATGGGAAATTCAGCCATAGAGTCTGGAGCAAAGTTCATTGATGATATCCTGGAACTTCATCATTTGGTACCCTTTTATGATGGTCTGAGAAGGCAGTGCACCAACTCAAAAATAAAAGTATGTGCTAATATCGGCATTATGACATCTTCTAGAAGCATCACTTTACAGAGTCAACGATGTCTTAAGATTTCATGTCTTTGGAAGAAGTGATGTGATTTTTTTTCCCATAGGCACAGCCACTTTGGTATATTAGTTTGTGCCCTTACCCCAAATACTAACATATAGCACTGGTATATCCCTGGTAAATCTAAAGAGAGAGATGTTACATGTTGTCTTGATCATTTTAATGTCTGGAATATAGAACTTTGATTTAAGATCTTTGCCTAAGAAGCCTTCTCTAAGTTCTAACCCAGCACAGTCTTGGACTACTCATTGACATGACAAGATAAATGGCTTAAAAGCAAAAATTATACAATTCTGTTGGTTTACCGTATGTTCAGATTTTACTCATTGAGAATCATAAGTTAAGACTAATTTTTTACTAAGGAGTTAGGAGTTAAATATGGGAGTAGGTAAATGTACCGACCCAGCCATACAAAATGTACTCAACAGCCTTGGTCTCTATGCATCTATCCATGATGGTTATAATAACTCAAGTTCAGTGGTAATTTCCCTGGAAGGAGCAAGTGGCTATTAGAAGCCAGGATTTAGCACATTTATTATTTTCTAAAAGTTTTATCTCTCACTAAAGCAGAGGTAGCAAACTGACACGTTCATAGAGGCCAGGCAGATCACACAAATGAGTGAGGTTGGCTAAGGGGACTCTGGCTGACAAGAGGGTACCTGCCCTCCCTGATGGGGCTCTTCATCTACAACTGACTTGCCCATGCTGGAATGGGAGCTCATTTATATCTGAGTCTCTAGGTTTTCCACAAAAACCAGCAAACTAGATTATTTTAAAAAACAGATATTGGGGCTGGCTCCACGGCCTAGCAGTTACGTTTGGTGCACTCCACTTCAGCAGCCTGGGTTTGGTTTCCAGGCACAGACCTACACCACTTATTGGCAGCTATGCTGTGGCGGCGACCCACATACAAAATAGAGGAAGATTGGCACAGATGTTAGCTCAGGGTGAATCTTCCTCAGCAAAAAAATAAAATAATAAAATAAATTAAAAAAATAGAAATCAGATATTACCTCATATGTGAATGTATGAAATTGATTAATAATTATTAATAGAGTTTGTAGTCAGGAAAAGCACAACTTCGGGACCAGACTCACTCTTAGCTACCAGTCTGTAAACATGACAGAAGGCTGCTCCATGAGACCAGAGAAAGTGGAGCTTTATCTGCAGGTCACTGTGTATCCACACTGCAAATTGACTGATCATTGGTAGGCCCTCCATAGTTATTCAATGAATGAATAGTTTCAGGAGCTGATTAAATGCATTCCATTTTTCCTAATCTTATGCTTAATATGAATTAAAAAATGAGACAAATACAATGGTAAAAAATAAAAGTACACAGGTAAATTCAGTGAAGACATGGGCTTCATAAGGTTTAGTACCAGAGTTCTTTACTTATGTGAGGTAAAGGTGACCTATGGTTAAAAGATCTAGCATGTAGTCTTATTTCATTTGACTTGCACAATATTTCAAAACATAACAGGTCTATATATAAAATGTATAATCCAGAAAGTTTTATATAAATTTCCAGATTTTAGAATTTTCTTCAAATTAGACAGATCTGATATTATTGGGCCCACATTCCCACATAGCACCACTTACTGGACCTGGGAAGTGACATCTCCTTAAGACACGTGCTCTTTGGTTAGGCAGATTACCTACAATTACCTATTGTTTCATCATACTAAGGCTCAGTGCCACTTGCCAACTTTTTTGGGCATTTGTGTGGTCATTTTTCATATATTAGACAAATAGTTCTCTGAGTCTATGTCTCTGCCAAAAGTGAGAAAAAGAGATATGAAAACTTATGTTCACACAAAAGCCTGTAAATAAATGTTCATAGCAGCTTAATTTGTAGTAACCCAAACTAGAAGCAACCCAGAAGTCCTTCAGTGAATGAATAAACAAGCTGTGGTATATCCTCACCATGGAATACTACTCAACAATAAAAAGGAATGAACTTTTGATACACACAATAACTTATATGAATTTCAAAGGATGTATACAGAGTGTAAAAAAGTTAACGTATGTGACCACAAAGTTATGTACAGCATGATTCCATTTGTATAACATTCTTGACATCACAAAATTACAGAGATAGGAAACACATTAGTGGTTCCCGGAGTTAGGAATGAGAAGAGGAAGGGCAGTCCGGGACAGAGGTGAACGTGGCTATAAAAAGACAACACTAGGGGACAGCCCTGGTGGCCTAGTGGTTAAGTTCAGTGCACTCCACTTCAGCGGCCCGGGGTTTGGTTTCTGGGCACGGACCTACACCACTCTGTTAGCAGCCGTGCAGTCCTGGCAGCCCATATACTGAAAAATAGAAGAAAATTGGCATGGATGTTAGGTCAGGGTGAATCTTCCTCAGCGAAAAAAAAAAGACAACATTAAGGATCCTACAGTGATGGAACAGTTTTGGTTCTTGACTTGACTGTGGTGATGATACACAAACCTACACATGTGATAAAATTGCATAGAACTAAATGCACATACACAAGTACATATAAAATGGGGAAATGTGAATAAGAATGATAGATCTTTTCAATGTCAATTTCCTGGTTGCGATAGTTTTGCAAGATGTTACCATTAGGGGAAACTGAGTAAATTGTACATGGAATCTCTCTAGATTAATTCATACATCTGCATATGGATCAACAAATATCTCAAAAAATTTTTAATTAAAAAAATGTGGGAAAAAGAAACAGTCTGTAGTGAGTTACATAATTAGCCCATAACATGCCCAATTTACCCACCCATGTCACCTGCCTGGTCCTTGTAGGATTTTGAGGGTGTAGCTATTGACTTACACTGCCACATCTGCAGCCCAAAATGGATCCCTTCAAAGGAGACACTGTAAGTTTAAAGCTGGAAAGAGTACAGAATCAAAGGAGGCACAAAACAGTGGTCAAAACCAAACATATAAAAGGGGACCTTGAAATATCTTTAATGTTTGCTAATGACAAAAGGGTTAGCGAAGCCAGAGCACACGATAATATTGCTCACTGTCATCTTTGCAACTGCATTTCTGCGCAAAAAGTACAGTGGGCCCCCACATTCTCTGCTGTTTCTTGTCTCCCATGTGAGCTGGGGGAATAACTTCCAGGGTAAAATCTGGTTTGGCCTCACAAAATTACATCACATTAGAACATACTCCTTAGGTATCCTACCATGTATTCAAATATAATTGCTCTGTAATTAGCAAATATATTAAGCAAGGAGTATGTTCAAACAATGAAGGATGGTCATAGAGGAGAGGTAAATATTGTCAAAGGTCCATTTTGATCCATCGTCTTAATTCGTTGTGACATTAGGAATATGCCATACAATGAAACAAAATGCTAATTTGAAAGAAAAAAAATTTTTTTCTTACCTTCTAAAACTTGAACAAATGCAACATAAAAGCCTGGATCCTGCTATCCATTTGTGCTCCCTTTGCTTCCTGAGTCCAGGAGGAAGAGCAGGTAAGTCAGGAACGTGATATGCTTCCGACGCCTCAGGTCTGCCTCCATGCATCAGCGAGGTGCAGGCTTTCCAAGGCTTGGCATTGAAAAGGCTCGACTTCAGGGCTCTGGGGGAGGGGACAAATCTCTATTTGTTTTTAGTCTTTAGCTCTAATTACATAATTACATTGGAAGGGGGACTGACTTCGGAGGAAAAGCAACAAAGCAAACAAGGTAAAATTGTAACAGGTCAGTCCAGCTATTATCTCTTGAGCCCTCCAGCGCGTGTGTGCGTGTGCGTGCATGCACTCACACACCAGCGCATGGTATTAACAGATAAAGGCAGTCAAGGGTGTATGCAAGGCTATCATTTTACCTTTAGTGCACGGTGGCACCCGGATTATCTCATTGAAATTGGAAGGTAAACGGGATGTGTAGAAACAGAGGGCCTCCATGGCAGGTAATAGAGCAGACCTAATTACCCTCAAGTATCTGTAATCCTAGGAGATGTACTGGAGATAAAAGCTCGGGAAAGTCCCTCAGGTATGACTAATAGGTCCCCAGAAAGGTTGGCTCTGGATCAGGTGTAGTATGTCAGCTGTGCTGAATGGGCCCTATTGATCCAAGAGAGCTTGCCCTTTCTGCCACAAATTGAATTCAAATTGCTTACAAGGGAAGGCATCTGGCTCTACCTGAGTCATATTTCTAAATAATGTTCTTTTATACTAATCTGGTAGTAGATTGCTTAATCTTTTTTAAACACTGTCTTTTAAAATACATCCTCTTAAATCTTGTATATGAGTTTCTTCAAAACCATTTTGTCACTGCTATGGACAAGTGTATTACAGACACATTTTATATTTTAGAAAAATAGAGAAGACTTTACTTAAAGATTATGGCCCGTGGCTGCTAGGTGATATTTTATAAAAGGAAATTTTGTTATTTACTTTAAAGGAAAGACAGATTTTTTTTTTCTGTTTATTAACTAATTATAAGAATTTAAATAAGTAGAAATACAGAAGAAAAAATACGGGATTTTAAGCTGCAGATAATCTAAAATAGTGTTTTTCAAACTTTAGCAGTAGAAATCCTTTATCCAAATCAAACCTTATGACGCAGCATCTACCCCCTGTACCTGCTCGCTCTCCTACTCACACGCAATCAGAGCTGATAAAAGCAGGATCCTCTGCATGAAGCCAGGGTGGAGACCTGAGCCCCATCCATTAGGCCCCTTCTCTTCTCCTCTTTGTGAGTCTTTGAGAAGCCTCTAAAGAACCCTAAAAAATCACTGGACGAGGCAAAGTTCAGTATTTAAATGGGACAATATCTAAACGGTTTCAGAAGAATGAGAATCTAGGCTATTTTTGAAACCTGTAGCTGAGTGAGATGCTGTAATCTCTTGCTAATGAATGAAGTAATCAACACTGCCAGAAAATTCTTCCTAAGCATTGTAGACTTGTATTCTGATCAGACATTGGGGATCATTTCATTCATTCTACAAATATTCATTGAGCATCTACTCTCTACCAGGCACTGTTTTAGGAACTGGAGAGGTGAAAGTGAACAAAACAGACAGAGCACACCACACTTACAGAGATGAACAGCATACAATTAACAAAATAAGTAAAATTTTCAGTAATATTAGAAGATAAGCATGCTAAGGAAAATAACAGAAGCAGTATAAAAGGGGTCAAAGTACCAAAGGGTTAGTGGCCATTTTAAACGGGGTATTTAGGGAGGTCTATTTAAGAAAGTGGTATTTGAACAGAGACATCAATGAAAGGAAGGAGATAGCTATGTGGATTTCTGGGGAATAACACACATATAACAGAGTACTTCATAGAGAGTAAACACTCAACTTATATAGATTATGCTTATTCTTGATTTAGCCAAATATTTCCAGATCATGATTCAGTGAGAAAAACCAAGGTCACCATTCTGAAATGTAAAGAAGAGCAATTAAGATAACTGCAAAAATATTGGAAAGTTTACAATAAAATAAAATGTTGCTGTGGTTTAGCTAAGTAGTATGGGTTACAAGAAAAAGCAAGTCGGCATTTCGTAGCACTTTTAATTAATGGCCTCCATGCATTTCTCAGTGCCATTTTCCTGTTTCTCAGTCATAAAACTGGGGTTGAGAAGTTAAGTTGGCAAGATAACTAGTGGTATGCTAGGACTGGCATCTACCAGCTCATGAGAGCCATTTGTGGGCAGCTCTTCCTGATTCTCCATTAGTGACATCACTTTGGTAGACTGAAATCAGCTGTGATGGGTGTACTACTGACACCACAGAATTGAAAACCACTACAAATATGCCTCCCCCAACCCCAAAACTTGTTGTTAAACATTTACCAGCACACCACTGAAAATAACCTCCTGAGTCAATTTTCAATAAGTTCAACTTGTTTTGGTCTTAAAAAGTGTTTCAAGTATTCTCAAGAATCCTTCATTAATAGTCCTATTAGATCCGTTACCAGGGTTATTCCAATACAACATTTTTTTTTTCCATTCTAAGAAATTTGGCCTGTTTTATTCCTAGTCATCATGACCGGAAAGAGAAACTGTTTCTGATTATCTACAGTTATGGTGAAATACTTCTTGCGATGTTCATTTTAAATGGTGGCTTGATCTATAGTTAGGAATTCTTCTGTTCTCTGTGGAAAATATTTGTAATATTTTACTTCACTCAATGAAGGTAAAAGCGATACATTAAAGTATAAAAATATTCTGATCAAAACCCACTAGGTATAAAAGTGGGATAAAGTGTAAGATAAATAGTGTAGTCTATACGTAGGACTCAATATTTTCCAGATTATGTGTGAAACCTAAAAATAACCAAAATAAATGAAGATATACTATTTTGAGGGAGTTGCATTGATTACTTCAACTAAATTTACCTTTGGTTCAGCAACTCAGAGTTAACAATTAATTCATATGATAGCTGTTCTGTCGTCAAAAAGTACATCTGTTTTCCAGTTCCCTGTCAGGATTTAGAAGACAGTTTTGATCTACAGCGTAAAGGGAAGATTGATAATAAATCAGACAATTTCTATAATTCTCAGGATTTTATGCTGTGATATTTTATCTTCCTTGGTAAAGTTTTGTCATTAAATCAACAGTGTTTCTAAGCTGAGAAGTTGAGTTTGGCTTATTACTGTAATACACGTACAGGGGCTAAAAATTGGACCAGGTTTGTTTGAAGGGATGCAAAATACAAACTAGACAGCTGCTTTTTTCTCACTCATTTCACTCTATTACTGGTTAACTTAGTGGAAAAATGTAAATTTTCCAGAGATCTTAGGTTGAAAGTATCTCAGCCAACGTAAACGTGTGCTTGACTTGAGGTCTAATTTAACTCCCGTGTAGTACTGATCGACATAGACCACCAGGGACACTTACAATCTTCCTTTGCCAAAGGTAGACAATGGTATAAGAGGAAAGTGTAATAAATGCCCCTGTCCATTCCCATGTCGATATTCAGCTGCCTTTTGTGTGTGAGTGTGTGTGTGCCATTTTGAGTGCATCAGTATTTCACGTTTATTGTAGTGTGATGAAACACCTTTCAAAATGGCCAGAGGGACACTCAGCAGTAAGCGTTTAGGCAGTACAAATTGGAGTGAACAGGAGGACAGTTAGCAGGGAATATTTCTGAGGTCAAAGTAGTCTGAGTAGGAGCTGAATCAGCGCAATGCAGAGTTAAGAGCTACAGTACCTGCCGCAAAGTAAATATAGATTACCTTCCTGATGACAAATCGATCTACTGGACAAGGATCTTTCAGAAAAAGAGACAAGTGCAAAAAAATGAAGTAATTCACACTAACCAATTTTTTAACCCTTTATCCCTTAACCATCTTATCTCTCTGTAACTTTCTACTTCACGCCATTTCAGTCTGAAAGAATCTATTGAACAAGTAAATATCTATGCAAAACTCAAATTCTAACTTTAGCACAAGCAGTTTTGAAAGACAAATTAATTCCTCCTCATTTAATTTATGATTCTATACAATCACTACCTTAATGATTATTTCTAGGTCTGAAGAGCATAGCAAGCACTATTAAGTAACTGTGATGATCACATCTGGAAAACTTATACATGGATCGAAAATCAGCCTAATGCACAAGCACCGTTCTGAATTAATTCTGCAAATATTTTTGAGGTTCTGCTATGTGCCTGCCTGTTCTTATATGTTTATTTGAAAAATTGCTAGCTTCAAAAGATCTCTTTCAAACTGATTAGTTCACTTTATTAAAACCGACTGCATTTCAGCAGGGGAGGAGTAGGGGTGCCTGAGTAATGGCTTCATTTTTTTAGTTAGAAAACATTTATTGAACAAACACTCTAAGGAAGGCTCAATGGCACCTGATGGCATATCAACCTTAAACACTTTGTTCCTTTCCTCAAGGAGCTCACAGTTTGTTTGGGAGAGATAAGCCGTTAAAAAATACAGAAGTTTTTCTAGAAGAGTTTACAAGATGCAAAAGTAAGGCCTGGCAGAGTTAAGAAGGAAAAAGAGAGATTGGAGGATGGGGTAAGGAGGAGACCACTCAGAGCAACAGTAGCACATGAGGTGAATGGACAGGGCACGTTCAGGGACATAGAAAAAGTCTGATATGGCTTCACAGAACCAAAAATAAACTCCAGTTACTGAGGGTGGCGTTGGTGGTGGGGCACGTGAAGGAGGAGCATAACAAACTGAAATCCCTGTTTGAAGCTGGCAGGGTAGAAGCTATATAAAATTATTAACAACAAGTTAATGAGATGATCCCCTGTCCTAAGGAAGATTAAGACGTAGCAACATATTGTGGTCAAATGATTAATAGAAGAAATCAACTTGGGCTGGACAAATTTCAGGTAGTTTCTTCTGAAACTATTAGAAATATAAAGATTCCATTGCATCTCAAAAAGAAAAAAATCAAATCAGTAAAGTTTAAATAGACCTGTTAGGAGAAATACAACTTTTCAGACTATTCTAAAGTGTAATTGTGAATTTTACTTATGAAATCTTGTTTCTCCTGTTAGATGAATTCATTCTAAGTGACATTTTTCAGGTACTAATTATCATTGGATATTGAGGCCCCCCTGTATATAATCAGATCTGCTAAGGGAATTAGAAGAACAGATCAAAGGATCCTCTAAGTTTTGCAAACCCAAATTCTGAGGAGATCTAAAGAGCATCCTGGAAGGTGCAAAATTTCCTCTTCAGACAGCAGACTTAGCTGAAGATCCATTGTTTGCTGATTGTGATGACAAACCTCTAATACTTCATAGGCTACCCTGAGAAGAGAGTAACCACTTTGGTTGAAGAGACTAAAATAGCAAGAATTTACTCACTTTCCTAAAACTGATTTCTCTTCTCGGTTTTAGCCTAATTACCCTTGTTTCTCGGTCAAGAGGGCACAAGTCTGATGCGCCACTCACAGAGGGTGGGCTCCCTCCCGGAACCAGCCACACTCTCCCAACTCAACAAACAAGAAAGATCCAAATGTATTTTTATGGGGCTCTGTCCTAGGCACTAGTTGGCAATGCTCAAATGGGGGAAAAAATGAAGAGAACCACTGAAATTAGAACACAGCCTTAGATTTCCTTCATGACCTGAAAGACAGAACATGTATTTTGCAAGTAACTAAAGCCTAAAGACAATTTGGAATTGTTTCCTTGGGAAAAAGGCGTACCCAGTATTTTAGCCAATCAAGTGATTAAGCAATTTAAAAATTTTCTATATGATAAGCTAATATGTTCAACTGCGCAGAAGTGTGTAAATAAATAAATAAAAACGGTAAAATAAGTCAATAACAATTATGTAGATACAAGGGGCTCAAATATCAACAGAGATTAAATTCTCTCTTAAAGTAGAATTCTCAAATTTATAAACTTATAGGTATGAACTTAGTATCTGAAATGCTGCAAATTCTCTATAACATTAACATTGTACTGACTTATAAGGATAATAAAATTTGTTTCTGTCTCTTAGGAGGAAGAGAGAGAAAAGAGACAAGAAAGAAAGAGACAGAGACAGAGAGAGATGTCACTGGTAGTGAAGAGATAGCTACTCATCCATTTTATGTCAATCAAAGGTATATCAAAAAGTACCTGGTTCTAATTTCCATTATTAAGCAAAATGCCAGAAGATTTTGCTATATGCTTTTTTAAAAAATCATGTTTTCATGTATGTGATCACATCTGTGAACACATTAGGAGGATAGAGTTACTAGTATATGTTTCCAAGTGTGTTCCATTATATTCCAACTGCAATTTTCTGAACACTAATTTACAGCTCTACTTCAAGCTTACTCCTGCTACACTGAAGTAAATACTGTATATATTTCAGGAATTGTGTACAAAATTATATATTTGATAACAGAGTAGTCACTCTGTTCGCTGCCGATTCAGTAAACGTTGCATAGCTGCATTGTAGTCACTGTGGTGCCACGTGATTTCCACACAGCAGGCACATGAAAGACCGGAATTTGTATACATTAATATTTTGAAGTCAGATCTTTGAATCCCTGTCAGTCGTTTCAGGTACTGATTGGAGAAGCTCCAGAATCCCATACCATCATGTGTAGGAGGAGTAAGGTCCACTTTAGAGATGAATTGACTGAGGTAAGGGTAAATAAAAATTATTTATTATGATAACATCAAATCAAGAGCATAAAGAGGAAGAGGAGATAGATCATGGCCTATTGATTTAAATAGCTTCAGCCCAGGCCTAGTAGGTGTCAAAGGTATAGTCTCCTAGCAAAAATGGCTGCTAACTGGAAGGCATTGACTGAGATTGCGTGAGGCAACGCAGCCATCTCACCTCTGAGCATAACATACTTCACCTTTGGTGTCAGGGATGCTCATTGCTTCCCACTCTATTTTCTTTGCTCCGGGCAATGGCTAAGGAAAGAAGAGGCGATACATATAAGGCATCACAGTTCACAGGTCCCTAACGTATCCAGGGCATCTGTAGACACTGATGGAAAGCATTTTCAGTTCAATCACTTTGAAAGCCTGGATAATAGAGGAGCAGGAGCACTGTAACATGGATAACAAAGTTTTTTTCCTTTTATCAACATGAAGCTCAGTTAGCAATTGCACCAAACATTGATTTGGCTGGCCTGTTTATAGGCACTACAGGGGTCTTTTTAGCTGTGCAGCACAGACATATGCTGAACAGCCTTTGATTTTTTCTTACAAGTTTGTTTTACAGGATAGGCCATTGCCAGCATGTGTTGCTCCAGTCATCATATAAGATCCATATCATCACTTTGTATTTAAAAATCACCTGTTCCCACACTCGCCTTTCTCATCTTCCGCCAATCCTTGAGCGTTTTATGGTCGTTCCCCACCCCAGTCTGAGAAGTTCTGAGTTTCTTATTTAGAGCTTGTATAAAAAGATCATAGCAGTAGACAATTCTCCTGGGCACCCTCCCCTCTTGGCTTCTTGGGCATGCTGTGGAACTCTCATTACTGTGATGGGAGTTACGCACGTGCTTCAAGCAGAGAACAGAGCCCTTAGTGTAAACTTTCCTACAGAAGTCTCTGAAACAACTTTTCAAAACCCACATCTCGTTTATTTTCTTCTTTTTTCCTCCTGGTTTGATGTCAGTCATCAATCGAGCAGGAGACAACTCATTTCATTTCTGTGACACACCATGATGGACTTGTGTTGCAACCCTGACTTATTTTGAGAACTTCAATTTCTCAAGTTGAAAGCTTGCATGTCCCATGGTTGGAAGAGCTATTGATCTGATGTAGATGGACGGCTCAAGAGGAACTGATACATTCCTTACAGCACTTTCTTTTTTTCCTTGCCTTTCCGGGCACTATATAATGCAGTCTTTCTTAGAGTTTGTTGTCATTTACAAACTTTGATTCTGGCCTCTGGAATATACTCTATTTTTTTGTCATTTTTTTCCTGTAAGCTTTGTCCTCATGTAGTTTTGCTCCATTTCATTTCTGATGAATTGTCTATTAACTTAGGAGTTCGTTATTCTTGGTCCCTTTTACAACTTGCTGTAGAAAATCTAGGCACTGAGATTAAGGGATATTTCCAATGTTTCTTCCTAATGATTTCAGGAAAAAGAATGTACAGTGTTTCTCTCAAAAAACAAGATGCTAAAACAGTAATAAAAATTAAAAATTTAAGCTATTATTTAAAATACTAATTTAAAAATCTGCAAATAAACCAATACAGGTATTGAATAATGTAACTTTTTAAAACCTGATTTACAAAATTCCTCGTGGAAATTATTAGTTCTTTATGCCCTCCGTGACAGGAAAAGGTGGCTATACCCTGTCTGGAATTTTAGACTTAGACTACCTTGGCCTAACATTCCTTTCTCTGAAAAAGAAAAGCATTAATTTAGGGATGGAGAATAGTATGACCCTTCGATCTCTACCCTCCAAGACACCCAAAAGAGAATGTAAGAATTTTCCTTGGCAGACTTCATGGAAATATACCTTATTTTAATTTTCTTCCTAGCATTTACTGCACTGATTAATAAGTGCTAAGCTCTGTGCAAGGCACTTTGGATACATTTGTTCGTTTAGTCTTCATCGGGCCTCTGTACAGTACATCTTATCCTTATGTGCATTTTATAGATGAGGGCATTTGAATTCATATCTTGCTCTAGCTCCACAAGTAACAAGAGTAAAGCAACTATTGGAGCCAAGTCTGTCTGACTTTGAAACCTGCTGAGTCCCATAAGGAAACAGAATTCATCTCACACAGAGACTTTAACAAAGGGACCACCTACAGACATGTGGCCAAGTTTAAAGGAACCACAAGGAGAGGGAGGGACCCAGAGATTAGCAAGAATGTAAGCCCTTAGCATCCATGGGGCTGACTGGGCAAGAAGGGCAAAGAGCATAGTTACTGGAGCATCATGAGAGCTAGAGCTAGGAGGATCTACACCAGAGACAGAGGTGTGGCGTCAACACCTCTCTGTTTTTCCACCCTTCCATCTCCTGCCTGTGCTCCCCATTGGCTGCACCCTACTAGAAGCCAGCTAACAAGGGAGCCTGGGTGATATGGTCTTTATAGGTCAGCATTTCAGATCTCAAAACAGGGCAAAAAGGGGTAGAGAATAATGGATGTGGTAGGCGGTGGGCAACAAACAAGAACACACACCAACCAATTGGTTATCTGGATAGCAAGAATATCCCACCTTTAAAATGGCAGCACAGCCTTTGCCTGCCATGGTCCATTTCTGGGAAGTAATCCACCTTGCAAAGAAGAGGCAATGTCCACATAAAACATCTGATAAACCACATAAAAAAATAATATAAATTTTTTTCATACGCATTCTTCCCAGTTTACAGGGTATTTTTTATTTCTTCCTGTAAATGAACTGGGTATATATTATATGACATATTTCTTTAGTGTTTAACTTAAAATGTTCCAAGAAACTTTGGTTTTTTTATGTCTAAAAATACATTTTAGAAGTACAAATAATTTTGAAATATAGCCTGGAAATAATTTTTAAACCTACTCACCTGTTAAAATATGTTCATGGAAACTTTTTGTTAGTTCTTTATCTTTTCAACAAACAAATAACTTGCAACTTCGTTTTCATTGATCATCTTTTTAAATATGTCTATATCCTTAATGTAGTCACTGGCATCTCTAATGCTACCGAGAAACAATAATCAAATTAGGCAGGGATGCAGAACAATCATAAAATGTCTTAACCTGCCATTCCCAACTTTTCACAATCACACCCCAGCCTTCGGTTCCACTCCCATCTTTTAGGCTCTTCACTCATCCCACATGTCGCCAGCCTGGGCTTCCTCCTGCAGAGGCTCATGTGATGCGTATTCTGTGCTCTCCCTTCCCTTGACTGCTCTCGCTTTAATGCCAATTCTGCATAATCAGAACAGCCTTGCAACTAGTTTCCCTGTAAATAGCTTCCCCATATTTAGTACAGTCTCCCCCACTCCTGCCAGGGTTATCATAATAAAAAAACAAATATAATTATACTGTTTGTCCTCCTAATAGCCTCCTCTGTCTGTTAAATGCCCACTGGATGAAAAATCTAAGCTTCTTAACTTGGCAAAGAACAAATTTGCTGTCTGGCTCCAACCCACTTTTCCAGCCTCATCTTTTCCAGTTTTGCATCCCATGCACTCTATGCTCATCCAAAGCAAAGTCACAGCATGCTGTTTTCCTCTGTCTTTGTTCATGGGGTGCATGGATGTCTCTTCTTTTCTTTTATCTGTTTGGTAAACTTTATCTATCCATTAATCCATCAGTCTATCCAATCCACCTATCCATCCATCCATGCATCCGTCCAGCCATCCAGCCATCTATCCATCTACTCATCCATCTAATTTCCTGTTAATTTACTTATTCATCTGATTTAATGATTGCTTCAGCCTCTATTTTGGGTCAGGCAATCTGCTAGGAGCTGGAGATTCAATGGTGAGCAGAAACAGACAGCTCTTGCCAGCATGAGGTTTGGTCTAGTAATGGAGATAGGTATTTATTAAACAACCTCATAAATGTAATAACAAACATAGATAAATTTTGTTATGAAGAAAAGGAACACAGTTCCGTGAAAATGCTTCATAAGGCAATCTACCTTTGACTGGTGGTGGTAGTAAAGAGGGGTTCATAAGGGAAATCTCTCCTGATAAAGTGATGGATAAGCTGAGATATGAAGATGAGAGGGAGAGTACTTGGCTAAAATGAGAAGAGGAAAGAAAAACACACCAAGCAGAGAGAATGCGTGTGCAAAAACTTTGTAGTGGGAGAGAACTTGACATGTTTGAGAAGAGCGGAAAACAAAGGGGGGTAGTTATTTTTTTCTGGAACAGAGATAGCTAGAAGGAAGGTGTGCAAGATTTTAATGAAGAGTAGAGATAGACAGGCACTAGCCCATCAGAGGCACTGTGGATTCTGGGGAGGACTTTTTTGCTTTGTCCAAATACCCATGAAAAGCCATTGTCCGTGGAAGGCAGGTAGGTGATGTAATTGAATTTGTACTTTATCGCTTGGGCTGCAGATAAAACTGGAGAAGGGTCAGAGTGGAAGCAGGTCGACTCGTTAGAAGGCTATTTCCCTAGTCCAGTGAGAGAGGACAGTAGGTTGAACTTGGGTAAAGGAAGTAGAAATAGAGAAAAGTGTGCAGAATTATCAGATAATTGAGAAAAAAATAGACAACATAAGAGGAAGAGGAAGAGGACGGAGTCCCGGACAACTCCAGTTTCTGACTCATGCAGCTAGTAGACCCATTCACTGAAGCAGCATTTATTACTCGAGCCCAGCTTAAATTTTATTTCCTACAGGAATTTTTCCTTGACATTCATAGAGCAAATTTAAACATGCCTTCTCTGTGTTACTACAAATATTTATCCATAACCTATTACTGAACTTAGCGATCTTAAGAACTTTATGAACTTTACAAGGCTTCTATGTTATTCTTCTTTGTTTTACTGGTACCTCACATATAGGAGGTGCTCAGCAAGAATTTAGTGAATGAATGAATGAAAGAATGGACTTCTTTTACACTTCATATAAAGAAACTACTTGTATAAAGGAAGGATGCAGACATTCAAAATACTGAATATGGATGAAATCTGTTTGGGCCAAACATATTCTTTCAAAATAGTGGGTGCCCTGGGTTCTAAAGTAATTTGCTCAGTTTTAAATGTCTAGAAACTGTGGAGCTAGACTAGGGTCTTTATTCCACTCCTCTTGTATGAATGACCACTCCACTTCTGTATTTTTTCCTCTCTGGTGTTTCTTCCTGATGAAGACAACTCGATCTTCTAACTGACTTCAGTGGTGGCTTCCTTTAGGGTTAGTAACTTCTCTACACTCATTTATTGTGCAGGCAAACTCTCAGACATTACTGAGCAACCGTAGTTACAACTTATCTATAATTGTTTACAGATCAGGTTAACAGTTACAAAAAATAAAAAAGAATAAAATAGATGTGTTTTAAGAAGCATAACAAGGAATGAATCAAATTAATGAATATTGCCGGGGTATTTTATTAACTACAATTTAATGTAATATGACAATCACAGTTAGATTGTGATGTATGTTTGAAGTGGCTTTACAAATTACTTTTTCTTTTTAGAGGCAATGCCTGTTGTTGTTATTGTTTTGTGTGTGAGGAAGATCAGCCCTGAGCTAACATCCATGCCAATCCTCCTCTTTTTTTGCTGAGGAAGACCAGCCCTGAGCTAACATCTAGTGCCAATCCTCCTCCTTTTTTTTCCCTTTTTCTCCCCAAAGCCCCAGTAGATAGTTGTATGTCACAGTTGCACATCCTTCTAGTTGCTCTATGTGGGACGCAGCCTCAGCATGGCCGGACAAGCGCTGTGTCGGTGTGCACCTGGGATCCAAACCCAGGCCGCCAGTAGCGGAGCACGCGCCCTTAACCTCTAAGCCACAGGGCCGGCCCACAAATTATGCTTTCAAGATATATTATGAGCACAATCTGGCAATTTTATTGCAGTCTAAATTGAATTTTCTATGTTCTCTTCTTCCTTCTCTTCATCCCCCTCCCGTTTATCAGGTCTGGAATAAGATATCTGCAGCACAGTGACACATAAAAAGAAAGGAGTAGAAAGGTTATATACTTTCTCATATTTGAAGTAACCTACATATTAGCTCATTTTGTCTCCATATGTGTGTTTGTAGATATAAAAACATGAAAATATGCATTTCTCAGTAGTATGCCAAAGTATTCTAACTGTGATATATATATATCTCTCGCACATGTGATATATATCAAACGTGACATATATATATGGTATTCTAAATTATACATATATTTATATATATATATAATTTAACTGATCAAAAGCACAGAAAGTGTTATCCTCTTAATAATTTACTTATGGCACCAAGAATATAAGCAAATATTTCTTCCTGAGATCTAATATATTCAGAGGAAATATTTCAGTACAGAAGGCAGGCCCTGCTATAAGAGGGTAGTTGTTCCATAAAGGAGTAAGAATATGGGAACTGTGTCTTGTAGCCTTTCCACAGCATATTCCAATAATAATAATAAGGATTGTGAATATAACAGCTAATATTTATAAAATGTTTATTACATGCACAGCACATGCATAATTTTATTAAATTTACATCTATGTGTACATATTATTTTTGTCCTCGTTTAACATATGAGGAAACTAAGGCTCAGAGAGATCGTTACTCACTCAAGTTACACAATTAGTAAGAGATTGAGCATGGATTTGAAAATATATCTCTGCTCCCAAAATCTGATGACTCTGCTAGCCATTTCTCAGTTAGTTAGTCCTCAAATTCCAAATCAGTTATCCTAAACACTTTCCTGTTTGTTTGTGGATTTTGTTTTATTTCTTATTTGAGGAAATGTGAGGGTTAAAAATAATAGTGCAGTGACCATCTTTGGCTTGTCTGTACAGCACCTTGTTTATAATGAATTGCCCTTCAACACCTCCGTGAACATGATTCCAATGTTCCTATAATATTGCCTTTTAGGCACAGGGCTGAGCACCTGTCCCAAGACTGATCAATATGTATTCTTCCAAGGAGTTTTGGAGAAAGAAAGATCAGTATCTCTTTGATGATTGAATATGTATCATGAAAAATTGGTCCCCGTCCACATGGAGTGAAAAAGTAGCCAGAGGACCACATACTGTAGGGCAAGGCTGTATTCAGTTGTTAGTGAATTCCAGCAGAATTCCTGTCCTAGTTTTTATTTTATTTTTTAGAGATATCTCAATATCCTTATGATAAATCACCTTTTCACTTAGGCTACACTAGATTGGGAATGCGTTAAGTTTTAATCCGAAGGAAAAACTCAGCATAGCTATTGTAGTCCTAACCCAGTCTGAAAAATTTGACTTTTGTCCTTATTGAATAAAGTTCTCATTTGTCCATTATTCATTCAACACCAAACATGATCAAGTGTCTACTCTTTGCCAGGAAGTTTGCTAAATATTGGAAATATAAATAGAAAGAAAAAGCTATCCCTGTGCAAAAGAAGTTCCAAGCTTATGGAAGATATTCTCTCTCTGTCTTTAAATGAAGAAAAGGGAAATGTTTTGTGAAGATTAGTATTTTATGAAGTGGAAGGATTTTCTCACATCTCGTGCCAGAGATTGGGTGGGGGTAAGGGTTAGACTTTTCTTATCTGATTCAAACCAATTTTATTTGGGAAGCGGGGAGTCATTCTAATTGCTGGCACAGCGGACTTCCTTTTTTGGGGGAAACACATTAACAGTTAGTGGTGGCCTTGGAAACATCCATGGAGCAGGTGAAGTTTCAGAGTCTGTCAACCACAACTTTATAATATCTTTTTCTCTCTTGACCCCAAGCCTATCGTTCCAAGGCCCTCCTGGTTTCATTTGAATGCCAAGATCCACTCACTTGATATCTCCAGGAGGTCCCCATGTTCCTAACACGTGTGTATTCCTTCCAGTAGCAAAGGATACCAGGCCTGGGTCTCATTCACTTTTACCTGATAAAGGCTAGCTAGTCCAACAGACCAAACCATGGGAATGTATCAATGGATATTATTTAACCTATGTGGTTTCAATATGCTGTAAATTTGGAAGAGCAAATATTGTCAGGGATACGGGCTCATAGATAAACTAGTTGTTAAGACATTTTTGAGTTCTTTTCAACTACAATTAAAGATATGCATTTAGATATTGAAACTTCTTTCAGGAAATGCAGTTGTTTTTTTAAAAATATTTTTTAATTGCCTATTCATTTACTACCTTTTTCAGGGTTCAGAGTTGCTTGGTGTCTAAAACACTGAATCGCCCTAATGGCTCCAGTGCAGCAAAATTTTTTTTGTTTTTTGTAGCATGCATCTTCCCTAGCCCAATACTGTAAGATTCAGCCTTGTCATTCTCCTTCAACACTTCACAGTGCTTAGCTAGCTGTTGGGAACCTCCTAGGTAGATCTTCAAAAATTATCATGATTAATAAAAGAATGAATCCAGAATTGGTATAGATAAATATAGATATATATATAGATATACAGTGGATCAAAAAATATGGTTAGATTGCATTCTTTTTCAATTTTATTTCTCCCACCCCCACACCTGCACTTCTGGCAACCAGAAGTCTATTCTCTGTACCTATGAGGTTGGGGTTTTTTTTAGATTTCACATATAAGAGAAATCACATGG
Source organism: Ceratotherium simum simum (assembly GCF_057802395.1). NCBI lineage: Eukaryota > Metazoa > Chordata > Mammalia > Perissodactyla > Rhinocerotidae > Ceratotherium > Ceratotherium simum. The sequence continues at coordinate 28,284,307 of NC_141908.1, forward strand.
TATTTGTCTTTCTCTGTCTAATTTATTTCACTTAGCACAATGCTCTCAAGGTCCAGCCACATTGTCACAAATGGCAAGATGTCATTCTTTTTCATGACTTAATAATATTCCGTTATCTATCTATCTAACTATCACAACTTTTTTATCTATTTATCCATCAATGGACACTTAGGTTGTTTCCATATCTTGGCTATTGTAAATAATGCTGCAATGAACATAGGGATTACATATTTTTATGAGTTAATGTTTTTATTTTATTCAGATAAATACCTAGAAGTGGAATTGCTGGCTTATGTGGTAGTTCTATTTTTAATTTTTTGAGGAAAGGCTATCCTATTTTCCATAGTGGCTGCACCAATTTACATTCCTACCAACAGTGCCAAAAGGTTCTCTTTTCTCCACAGCCTATCCAATACTTGTTATTTCTTGTCTTTTTGATAATAGCTATTCTAACAAGTGTCAGGTGATATCTCATTATGGCTTTGATTTGCATTTTCCTGGTAATTAATGATGTTGAGCCTCTTCTCATGTACCTGTTGGCCATCTGTATGTCTTCTTTGGAAAACTGTCTATTCAGATTTTCTGCCCATTTTTTATTTGGATTGTTGATTTTTTTGTTCTTGAGTTGTGTTAGTTCTTTATGTGTTTTGGATATTAATCCCTTATCAGATATATGATTTGCAGATATTTTCTTCTATTCAGTAGTTACCTTTTCATTTTGTTGAGGTTTCCTTTGCTGTGCAGATGCTTTTTAGTTTGTTGTAGTCCCACTAGTTTACTTTCACTTTTGTTACTTTTGCTTTTGGTGTCAAATTCAAAAAATCATCACCAAGACCTACATCAAGGACCTTATAGCCTATGTTTTCTTCTAGCAGTTTTACTATTTCAGCTCTTATATTCGTGTCTTCAATCCATTTTGAGTTAATTTTTGTGTATGGTGTAAGGTAGTGGTTGACTTTTATTCTTTTGCATGTGGCTGTCTAATTTTCCCAATATGATTTATTGAAGAGACTCTCCTTCCCCATTGTATTTTCTTGGCTCCTTTGTCATAAATTAATTGACCACATATGTGTAGATTTATTTCTGGGCTCTCTATTCTGTTCCATTGATCTGTGTGTCTGTTTCTATGCCAATACTACACTGTTTTAATTACTGTAGCTTTGTAATGTAATTTGAAATCATGGAGCGTGATTCCTCCAGCTTTGTTCTTCTTTCTCAAGATTGCTTTGGCTATTCAGGGTTTTTAGTGGTTCCATACAAATTTTAGGATTATTTGTTCTATTTCTTTTAAAAATGCCATTGGAATTTAAACAAATTGCTTTGAATTTGTAGATTGCTTTGGGTGGTATGAACATTTCAACAATATTGATTCTTCCAATCTATGAGCATGGAATATATTTCCATTTATTTGTGTCGTATTCAATTTCTTTCATCAACGTCTTGTAGTTTTCAATATACAGGTCTTTTGCCTCCTTGGTTAAATTTTTTCCTAGTTATTTATATTTTGTATTGATAAATTCCTGATCATATAAAATCTGTGTTTTCTGTGATGTTAACAATTAGATCTCTTTAGAGACTGGCATTTCTGAAAATATCTAGTATTAACCTCCATTTTAAACACAGATTAACTATAGGGTTAAAAGTTTTGAAAGAAGCTATTTTTTTTTTTTTTTTGGTAAAGGAAGATTGGCCCTGAGCTAACATCTGTTGCCAATCCTCCTATTGTTGCTTGAGGAAGATTGTCACTGAACTAACATCTGTGCCAATCTACCCTTACTTTTTATATGGGAGGCCGCCACAGCATGGCTTGATGAGACGTACATAGGTCCACGCCCAGGATCTGAACCAGTGAACCCCAGGCCACCGAAGCAGAGTGCTTGAACTTAACCACTATGCCACTGGGCCGGCCTCTAAAGAAGCTATTTTTTTTTAAGATAGAAGCTTTAAAATTGAAATATTTTTGAGATTATTATCTATGAAATAGTTTTAGAAGAAAAATAAAATACTATCTCCTGACTCCACTTAATGAAAAGTAGAAAGCTTTAGACATATGTTTCAAATGACAGGTGTTTCTTTTCAAAAATATGATTTGATTAGAAATATAAGAAGTTAAAGGTGATGGTAGAGCAATAATAATGTACGTGGACATAAAAGAGCAGAGATGAAAAATTACAAATAAGAAATTACTTCTAGGTCACTTGGCTAAGAGACTTGACAAGACGCTACTGAATATCCAAATGTACTCTTTAGAGTTTTATTTGAAGAAAAAGAAAAGTTTATGTAGTTCTAAGAAACCATAGTTAAATTTGTTAAAGTTCTAGTATTTTTTATTTCTCCTCTCTAGCCCCAAAGTCTATCCATGATGTATTAACTCCAATCTCTCCATCCTGGTAATAGGAAGGATTTTGACTCTCTTTCTGTTCAACAAGTAATCCACTTTGACTTCAAATTTGCGTTTTTAGAATTGACCTCTCTAAACATGACAACTTTAAGTACTACTTTTCAATTGCTTTTGAATACTACTTTTCAATTGTCTTATGATACTTTTTTTCAATTGCCTTATGATACTTTTTTCAATTACCTTATGATAATTCATGTATGAAATGACATTCAATTGTTAAATATAATTCTTAGTCAACCATAATTGTTGACTAATTTGCATGTAGCTCACCCAATGTGCAAGATGATGATACTTGTTATTACGCTGTATTTCTTCTGAGAGTCATTTTTAAAAATATCTTACAGTTTCCAACTGGGGAACTCAAGCCCTATCACCCTGATCATAGTTTGAGGTCCTAATGAGCCAAAGTAAGCACCAACTGATGTCTCACCTTTCCCCGATAGGCTCATTGTCTTACTTCATTTTTCTTATGGGTAGTATTTTAATTTACAGATGGGCTTGCATTTGTCATTTCATTTGCATTTTAATTTGTATTCATTTTTTTTAAAAGTGGGAAGCAAATCAACAACTTCAAGTTCCATTGATGTGATTGACAATATAGCAATATCCTGTTTTTATTTAGTGCCCATCTGTTTTCAGATTGCTAAGAATCAGTTTAATTGAATCTTCATGTGATTCCTTAAATGTATATAAGGAGCAAGTTGTCTTTCAGTTTTCTTTAGGGAACTGATTCGTTTCACCTTCTGGTTTCAGGTGAAAGAAGTTGAGTGAGACATGAATGAAGAGAGTCAGAGAAAGAATCCAGTGTCTTCATTGCCAGTGCAGAATGTTATGGATCAGATATGGAACATTCACCACTGAGCTAAAAAGTCAGAAGGAAAGCACTCAAGAGAAAATGAACATCAAGCAACTATTTTTCACGAGAAATTAAGAATTGTTAACTGAATTTGAAAAGAGAAAAGTGATAAATATGCATTTTGATTGACTTACTAGTATAATGTCCTACTTCCTGGGTTTCTGTAACTGTCTAAAAAGGCCAGACCACTGCATACTTAGCATTGCTGATACCCAGATAGATACTCCTCCCTCCTCTCTGTAACAAAATTGTTTTCAGTAATACTTATAGAACAATCAGTAATAATCATCATTTCCTTTATTCATCTTTAGTTTTGAAACAATTGGCATTTAAAGAAAGATGTATATTGATTGTACTAATGTCCTTATCCTGGTTGTGACAGTGTACAGTTTTGTAAGACGTTATCTTTGGGGGAAATTGGTGAAGGATACATGGGATCTCTCCATATTATTTCTTATGGCATGTGAGTCTGTAATTATCTCAAAATAAGTTGTTTAATCAAAAAAAAAATCAGTCAACTACGGATACAGCACATGACAGGAACACCAACTTCATTTTTTTCTATTCCTTCTAGTTTGTATATGTGTATATGTAGTATAAGTTTACCCAGTTGCCATCATCGTGTACAATTTTATACTGTGTTTACTTTAACATTAATCAATAACCTCTTTTCCCTGTTATATAGTTTTCATAATTATTATTATTGATGACTGCACAGTCAAGTTGATAGGCCATAATTATCCTATTTTGGAAATCACAATGTTCACCTTTCATTTACAGTAGAACAACTCTACATATGAATGATAGCAAAGGAAATAAATTAGACAAGAAAAGTAAATTAAAGACCTAATGTCCTCATGTCAAGAGGGAAAAAATGTGGGGCAATTTGACTTTCTAAGAGCTGTAAAATCTTATAATTTGATTTTGCAACAGACTTTCTACCAAAAATGCTATAGTTTACATATTTATTTTCAAATTTAAGAGAAATAAGAAGAGTTTATACATGATAAGTACATGGAAGTTTATTATACTCTTGTCTGCTTTTTGTATGTTTAACATTTCCAATATTAAAAAGATGTTTTAAAAAATAATTTGCTGATAGATTTTCCCAACACCCTCAGAAATAGTCTGAAATACCCCTTGGTCAGCAGACCACCAGTAGCCCATGTGACACATTTGTGAAAATTTTTAAAAGTACCTTTTCCTAATTGTCACAGGCAAGGAGACAGATGACTTAATGGAATGTAGGGTATTGGATGAGATCCTTAGACAGAAAGAATACTAGGTAAAAAGTAAGGCAATCTGAATAAACTATGGTCTTTATTTAATAATATGGTATGAATATTGGTTAATTAATTGTGACAAATGTACTATACTAAGACATTAATGAGAGAAACTGATTCAGGACTCTATAATATCTGGAAAATTTTTCTTTAAATCTAAAACTGCTCTAAACAAAGTTTATGAAAAAAAGATGAAATTTCATACCAAAGATATTCAAATTCAAGAATATTTTTCATGGATAAATTAAAATTTGTGAACAAAAGTAGTACACTTCGCTGTTCACACCATTTCACTGTCTTAAGTTTGAACACAAAAAAAATTCCAAGTGGTCACACAGAATGGCAGAACTAAAGTAACTCAAGTCCTAGTTCATTGTCTTTTGTAACCACAGTTCAAAGGCAGGAATATGTCGTACCACTGGAGTGGGAGCCAGAAATTGAACCTGAAGGAAGCTTCAATAACTCCAAATCTCTACTAGCTTACTCTCCTAAGGAAACAGATGTAGCTGGGCCTCTTTTCTTGAGTCATGGTCCAGCTGTAACCTGGAGATCTCAGAATTGCCTTCCATGCAGAATACTATGTTTATTAAAGGAGAAATTCTTAAAACAAAATAAAAAATAAATTTATAAATATGTATTGTACTTAACAGTAACCACATCAATTGTTTAGAACCTACAACCAAAATATTTTTTAGAGGGAGATATATTTTATCACTTGTACTGTTTAGTATTGTTGGCACATCAGTATAATGAAAAGCAAATCAACTTGTAGTTGGTTATATTTTTATTTTTAAATCTAAATGTCCTTCCTTGCCTGCACCCAGAGTATGCTGTTCCTACCACCCTACCCTTAGTATGTCACTGAGCCAGACACAATTTTAGATACTGGAGGTACAGCAGTTTCCTTCCCTCGTGGAGCTTACAGTTAAATGGGGGACTCAGATGATAAACAAGTAAATAATCAGATAAAGGAGATAATTTTGTATGGTGATAAGTGTGGGGTAGAATGCGCTGTCACCAGAACATCAAGAAACCTATTAGGCACAGTGCCTCCTTGTAGTAGAGGATGCAAGATGGAGAATTTTTCTTTTACTTTGGAGAGGATATCCCAGCCCATCTTCTGGCCACCAGGACTTTAAATCTTTACTGAATCCCTAGATTCCCGAGTCTTCCTGGAGTTTATCTCCCACTCTCTGGAATGAATGTGTCTTACCAAGTCTACCAGTGTACCAGCCACCTCTTGCTTGCTTTGTCCAATCAGCGTGATGCTATTAATGAAATGGATCAGTGTGATATGTGATGGGGTGACCAAGATGTCCCAACCTCATCAGCTTATATTATGAGAGAGAGAAGAGGATGAATGTATCTCTGAGGCAAAACTGTAAATGGATATTTTTGTCAGATGAATGTCAATTGTTTCTGATCCTTATTTTTGATTGGAATTGAAAAGAATGCATGTACCAGATAAAAGGCCTTGTGCCAGGAACCTGAGGCTTTATTAATCTGCTCTGGCAATGATACAACCTCCAGCCTAATAGATGTGAGGAGTTCCTACTTGTTTAAGCCTGAAGTTGTCTATAATTATTCTCTAGTTTCTACAAGAGTCCAAATAGAAAATTAAGTGGGAATATGATAGGACCACCACCCCTGCATCCTTTTGGTCTTTAGTTTGGTTCTGATCTCTGCCATCCCCCACTCCTCTACCCTGGGCATGCAATATTGGTTTTGAATTACTGTCTTGGCCAGGAGCGGGAGGCAATTTAGAGGTTTCTACTTAGATCCAGTATGGGATTTTTTTCCGATTGCCAAGTATGTCAATTCTGATTTTACTGGGGAAGAGACCACTGGGGCTTTAGCCAAGACTCCATTTATTACTTGGCCCCAATAAGCCGCCACTCTAACAGGGGGAGCCACGATGACATTTGTTTCTCTAGGTGTTGATGTCAACTCAGACACTGTGTCTGATAGTTCTCCTAATGTCTGATGTCCCCTCTCCCTGGTGTACAGTCACCTAAATAAACAGCATTAGGACCCTTTGGAAAATAACTGGGGAGAATCGGTATTGTATATACATACCAGTAGGTGTTCTAGAGATACCACTTCAGTCAGTGGGTTCTGGATCTGAAAATTGGTTCAGATCTGGAAACTGAACGGGGATCATGACTTTTAATTGGGGCGACTGCCCTCAGACTCCTACTCTTCTAATTGTTTGGTTATAGGTGTTAGGCAGCAAGCGTGTTGGCTGTTCTCTCGGCAATTTTGGTCCTAAGGACACCAAGCTCTATTAACTACCTTCATAACTCCTTGCAGCCCTTGGCCATACCTCCTACCTTGTCAACTGTTATGGCAGTTGTGGTCCCTTGACTCCTGAAAGTTAAGCACAGCCACCTGGCCTCTCTCACTATGCTGCCTCATCAGATTTATGGATGTTAATGAGCCCAGCTCCGTGACTGCCTCTCCTGTCTCCAGCCCTGGCTGGTGGAACACAGCCACCAATGAAATTCTGGTGGCCCTCTCACCAGTGCCTTCTTATCAGCATTCGCTAATGATCTGTCCTCCCGTGCAGCATAAAACTCTGGTTGGTTTTCTGGCCTCATATATTGTATCTATTCCAGCAAGCCTACTTCATTCAGCCTCTTTCTTCCATCCTCTACCATCTGTTAGGGCAGCTTGGGCATTTCTACTTCACTCACCATTGGCTATTGCTTCCTGCAGTCCTCTGAAAGCCACCCTAGCATAGAGCTTCCCCTATCCTTTGAGGTCCCTGCCAGGGTATTAAATCTCATATCCTGAGACTGTGCACCTAAATTATGGAAGTTATGCTGATCAAATCTGACATTCTAGCTCCTTTAATAAGCACTCTCAAAATCTAATGCAAGTGTTGTTCCTCTGGCTCCTGCCAGAACGTGCTAGATAAGTTTTGCAGCTCCTTCAGTGTATATTTCTTTCTTCCCTTGTGAGGCTTACAACTTCCCAAAGATGGAAGTTAACCCTAGTTTCTGCCTAGCAGCCAGCAGAGGAGGTGGAGATAGCTCCCAGTGGAGGGCTTCAGAATATTTCCCAGCACATGGCAAGTGCTAACTCTGTCTAGAGAAGTATGGACAACGTCTGCAAATTCTGAGGCTTCTGGGAGGTCTCAGAAGCCAACATCATCAAGGCATCCAGCCAGCTGTAACTATCCTGTTTTTTGTGTTTCCAGGTTTTACCAACCGTGGATTGGACTTTAGCATAGCAAATCTGCTTTGGCTGAGTATTTAAATATCATTAGTGCTCTATATTTTTAAGTATTAGATCTTCTATGTCTGCCCTTTTACTTAGTCTTTAACTGTTGACAGCCCTCAGTTTCTTATTATCCCTCTGCAAGGCATCAATAGAACTTAGTAGAAAGTAGCCAACTATGCTGTCTTTGTAAGGCATTGTTTCCTCATAATTTTCAAATGCTTGAATCCTCACACCTAGGAGAGCTTTCCCCTCCACTAGGATGTTTTTCTAGGTTACCTCAGGTAAAGTCTTTAGCAGTTAGATTGTTACCATGTACCACATACACTCAGAACAGTGTCCTCTTTGCCAGCTGGTTGGTGGGTAAGCCTATTCCAGAGCCCCATCACAATGTCTTTACTCAAAACACTCCCAGCAGTTCTTCTATTAGTTTGGGTTCTCCAAGAAACAAACACTTAGATGAGAAGATGAGATTAGACGTTCAAGAGATTTATTGCGCAGTGTTTGGAGGAGGTTCTTTCCTTTAGAGAAAGACCAAATGGAATTCAAAGGCAGATGGTTCAGGATCCAATGGCATGAACGGAGAATCAGTGGAGGAGATGAGGAAAAGGGCAGCAACAGAAGAGGAGCTTTTTCCTGAAGGAGCAACGCTATCCCCTGCCCTGGCAAGTAGAAGCAGTCATAGGAAGAATAAACAGAATTTGAGCATAGCTAGGCTAGGATGTGGGAAGCTATACCAATCAGCAGGGCTTTTAACTACATTGGTAGAGACTTTCTTGAGCATAGCAAAAGCCTCATCTGCATAGAATTTCTTAATATGCTGAATAAATGTGTGTCTTGTTTGTAAAAAAAGCAGGTATACATAAAAACAGGAAACACCTTTTGAAAAAATTACATAGTTGAAAACCAATTATAGTCGTTAAGTGGAAAATCACAACTGTGTGGCTTCCTTAGTCTTAGTATGTGGTTTAATCTATTTTAAATTACTTATTAAGAAACAGAGACATTATAAGAAAGGCCATTATAATCATTGTTTAATAGCATGATTCCAGAATTCTAGTCAAAGAAATAAGAAAAAACTAAGTATTGGAAATCAAGATAAAATATCTTATTTAACAGAATTATCCACTAAAACAGCTCAAAATGATCAATGGGAAGTCAGTTAAAACTAAATTCAATGTAAAAATACTCTGAATCTGTACATAAAGATTCCTTAACACATTATTAAAAATCTTAAAGATAATTTGAAAAATTACATGGATATGCATATGTTCCTGAATGGAGAATTTCAATATTACAACTACAGGCATTTTTCTCAAATTAAGTTGCGTATTTTATGTAATTCAAATTTACATTCCAATGTGATGTTTTTATAACTTGACAAAATTATTTTGAAATTTATCTGAAAATAAATGAACAAAAATTGTATATTTAAAATAAAATATTTCTACATATTATAATATATCATAAAGCCACAGTTACTTAAAAAGTATGGCCTTATTGCTAATACAGAAGTATAGATTGATGGATGAGAAGTATAGCAAAAAACCAGTGTCAATAATTTCTAATTTTGGTTTTGTTAGTAAAGATAGTAGTCCAAACCAGTAGGGAATATATAACATCAATAAATTGTACTGTGAAACACAAATTTATGGACTTACAAGCAATTGTTATTCAGTGGCTAATATGTTTAAAGTGACTAATATGTTAAGAGTGTAATTAAAATCCTTATTCTAGGAACATCCTGTTTGCCAAGAACTGAGAGTGTTCCTGGAATGTGGGACTGTCATGTTTAAAACCGGAGCAATCCCAGGAAAACTGGGGCAATTGGGTCATCCTAGATGATGCCAAAGTAGGGCATTGGAGGTCATGGTGTAAAGAACTGATAGGCTAGTTTGTGAGACTATCAATAGATACTCACACAATTCCCTGTAGAGTCTTAGGGTCAGAAGGTGAGTAGACAGTTAAATCAGGCAGAGCCTTGTGGAATGAGGAAAGAATACTGGAGTTTGCTTCAAGTGTGAAAGGCCCCCAGTGGGGGTTTTTGATGGGAGAGTGACTCATGTGTTTCCATATGGTATAAAGAATTTTTCCAGCTGTCGTAGAGATAATAGAGATGCCTCCTTCTTCCTAGACAACAGATTGGGAGGAACTGCACCAAAACATTTCTATGGCTATTTTTGAGTGTTGAGAGTTTTGTTTTTCATTTTAATATTACTTTTTCGAATTAAATTTACTGACTTCAACAAAACCATTAATTTTATTTAAAAAAAAATAAGCTTTGGAATATTATCTGAAGAAAGAGAGAAAAAGATGACAAAAGAACACATTCTCATTCAATTAAATGTGTCTAATAAAATGAAACTTTTTATCAAAGTTTATAATTCACTTAAGCCAACTGAAGAAAGTGAAAAGATACCCTCCCTTATACACACTTTTTCCTAGAGACCACACTCTAGTCTTTCATCTGGAATTCAGAGTCAATTCACCTGAATATAATGAAAAAGGACAATTTGGACCTAAAAACAACAAAAAATCAGTTAGCCTATATCAGCAAAGAAATGGTCCTATATAGTTATACTTCATAGGTTTTGACATATATCTGTAATGCAAGGCTTAAAACTATACAGACCTGAACAGATAACAAATTTAACTCTTCCTTACCTGGGACATTCACAAATTCTGAAACTCTAATCCAGATAACAAAACTAAAAATAAAACAAAATCCTTTCCCAAAGCACAAGAACAATAGCACAGCCCTTTTATTATGTTGTTGGTATCTTAGGCAGACTCATGAAGGCTATAATAGACAAAATATTTGGAGGTGATATTAAACAATTAATCCAATGATGTTTTTGATATTTCTAACAAGGACACTTTCTAGGTTTAGCATTGGAACGTCAATAGCAATAATTTTACACACACACACACACACATAGTTAATTTGTGAAAGTCACTACATTCAAAAGCTTCCATAAAAACGAACCATAAGTCTTTTCAATGTTAATGACCACCAAAATTTTGTCTTATTCTTATTCATGGATAATGATAGTGTCAGTTGTATCACTTGAAATTCTGAAAGTTAACGGCTAGATAATTACTTGTTTTTCTGCACACCCATGTCATTACAAATTAGTGAATTCTACCTCAAATTGTCAGCATCCAGTTCCATTGATCTCTTCGTAAGTTTCTAAAAGCAGGCAGTTAAAGCGATGTGCAGTTAATGCTGGCGGCTGCAAATAGACTGCCTACAGGTCTGTTTTTGTAAAGAAAATTTTCAATTAGTGAAAGCCATGGGTATCAGCTTTCAAAAAGAGGACAAGGAACTTCCCTATAAATCTTTGCTCTTTTCTGCTGCATCATGTTTTTCATGAAAGAGAGTTATAGTGCTCCTGGTTAAAAAGCTTCTACAAAATAATTTTGTTTTTGAGCCAGCAAGATTAAAGTCTTGGAATCTTTATTCAAATGATGGTGCAGAAATAAAATGTTAAATTTAGATCGTGCTTATAATAGATTCACTAGATTTAAAATTAGCTAGGAAGTAATAGAATAAGTGAAAGAACTTATTTCATTCACTTTTATTTGAATCGATAATATCAATATTTCATAGATTGGCTTTGCATGATTATTCCTTCTTGATCTTTCTCTGTCTTGCTATCACTTTATGAAACTTGGTGCTTTTAGAGGGTTCCTTGATTTATGAAATCTTCTTTCAAAAGAGTTATTTTCGACTTTTGTTCTCGTCCTGACGGGGGGTAACTTTGTGTGAGAAGATAAGGAAGACTCTGGATCTCTTCACTGTTTCTGTTAGCCATGCATTTCCATGTACTTTTCTATTTTATTTCTCACTCCTCCATTAAAGAAAACAAAGTTGGTTCATGTCATGTACTGGATGTGGCCTTCCAGAAGGCCCACATAGAAATGGACATTAGGGACCATCATGAGAGAAAAGTTGCCTAGGGTGAGTTATAATCCTGCCAATGTATCAATAAAACATGGACATAGCCTGGAAATGGAGAGGAAAGAGCTTTCTTGGAGCACTTTGACCAGAGCTAATTTGCTAAAAAAGCATTGCATTTTCTTTAGCAAAAAGCATTGCACAGAACAGGCACTGTCTATGGGTTGTTGAATTGGATTGTATCAGAGGGTTTAACCACCTCTACTAAAAAGAAACAAATATCTTATTAAAACAATAGGAGCTGGCCCAGGGCCTAGTGGTTAAGTTCGGTGCACTCTGCTTCAGCGGCCCAGGTGCAGTTCCTGGGCATGGACCTACACTACTTGTCAGCGGCCGTGCTGTGGTGGCAATCCACATGTGAAATAGAGAAATATTGGCACAGACGTTGCCTCAGGGTGAATCTTCCTCAAGCAAAAAGAGGAAGATTGGCAACAGATTTTAGCTTGGGGAAAATCTTCCTCAGCAAAAAAAAAAAAAGAAAAAGTAGTCTCTGTCTGTTCCAATTACAGGGTTTAATAATAAATTCCATCCTTACTGGTGTCCAAACAGTAGCTTTGTTCCTGAGTCCTAAATCTTTCATATGGAAGCGAGTAGGGTAGAGTAGACTTGTAGCACTCCTTAAGTATGGGGGATCCTAGGGAAATAAGAAACGAACGTTTAGTAAATTCTAATTACTGATTAGATTGTTTTACTTTCTTACCACAAATGTTAGTAAATTGACAAATGAAACAGTTAAGTTTTAATAATCATTAGAAAAATGTATTAGTAAAATTAGTAAAATTTTGAAATTTTCTCTTTGTTATCTATTAGTGCTCGAGTATGTGAGGGGACTATCACTCTCCACACTCTTAATATGTTTATATTAATATGCTAATTTGCATGTCTAAGACAGGGATATAACAGGCAGCTTTTCAAAAATATACTTAAATGTGGTAACCTTTTTTATTGTATAGCACTTTTGGGTGCTTTGTAAAACAAAATTTGGGGAACAGTTTTTTCAGATATTAATAGATAATGCAGAAGTTAAAACATAAGATCAAAATTATTTTTGTTTTGTTTTGTATTTTAACATCTTATCAATCTTATATCTGAATTGATTCTTTGTCTAATGGTTTTATTTACCTTACTAACGTTTCAGGGCCTTTGGTTCCAGTTAATATTTCAAGGGAAAAAAAAGATTAAATATTCTTTATTAATTAGGTGGTCCCCTAAATGATGGTCTTCATTGTCGTGTTTGGATCCTGCCTTGCCACATCCAACATTTTATCATGCTTAACAATAAATCGATTCAATTCAAAATGATTTTAATTTTTATATCTTTAATTTGGGTTTGGATGAAATATTTAGTAAGACTTTATTCTTGAGAGTCTAAACTTACATTTCTGAAGTTGGTTGAGCATTTAACATACAGAAAACTTTTACCTGGTGTCATTAAAAAAATGAGAGATATGACATATATCCTCTGCATAGAAAAACTGATTAAATGTCAAGCCTTTCTAGTTCTATTATTTATGAATTGATAAAATGTCACAATCCTTAAAATATATTTTCTTTTTATTTTCTGGTGAGGAAGATTGGCTCTGAGTTAACATCTCTTGCCAATCTTCCTCTTTTTGCTTGAGGAAGATGGTCCCTGAACTAACATCTGTGCCCATCTTCCTCTACTTTGTATATGGGACGCCGCCACAGCCTGACTTTGTGAGCTGTGTGTAGGTCTGCACCCAGGATATGAATGTGCGTACCCCAGGCTGCCGAAGCGGAGCATACGAACTTAACCACTACGCCACCAGGCCAGCCCCTAAAATACGTTTTCTAATGATATTAGCTATTTATTCATCTCAAGTATAAAAATACACAATTGTTATTCTTTTTACTTTAGGATCTAGCCTCTAGACCTTATATTTACTCTGTTTACCTTTAAAATCGAATGCATACTTACTCTATTCACCTTTAAAACCTATGGCTGTATGTGAAGCCATGAAATATAATTATGTTGTTGATAAAATATAAAAATGTTTCTGTAACAAACTACACAATTTCTCATGAAACACTTGCATTTTGACAGGTTTCCACATCAGCAGTAAACGGCAGAGTACTGGGTGTGGGAGTCTTGGAGAAGTGGAAAATTGGCTCTATAAATAGAGACTGAGAGCAAGGAACCAAAAAAAACCGGAGTCATAGATGGATGACACTACATTGGCAGCAAAGGTGAATATGTGAAGACTGACATCAGAAGTAAATAGATTTATATCATTTAAAGTCTAATAGATAAAAAAGAAAATAGTCAAAGCAGATAGATTACAATTGTGTCACAATAGCAGTCTGTCGGCATTCCAATGACCGATCGTTCCCTCATTTTCTAAGTATGTCAATGACTGATCAAAGGAACTACAAGCCAATACTGGTGGGCTAAGTCTCAAGCCAGTAGCAATATTTCTTTTTAAACTATAAAATGCACTTGGCCTTCATTAGTTATCAAGAAAAGAAGAAGAAAGGAGGAAAATTTAATTGGCACAAAGTAGCTTCCTTTAGAAAACACAAATTATTGTTCTGCCAAAACCTTGTTCTCTTTGATTGAGGCCTTGGTAAGGGGGAAAGTCTTAAAGAGCCATTTTTGGTACCAATATTAATTTGTGTGTTTCATGCAAAATCATTTTCTCAGCCATATAGCACACAGTACATTTTATTTTTGTGAAAACAAATGATGGAGAACGACGTTTTTTCCAGCACAGATACGGTCCATTGTAATTCACATTTTATGTAATATATGAATGGTAGGTTCTAAACTAGTGGAGACATAATATGCCTCCATCAAGAAACTTCCCTAATACTAATTTACTCAATACGCCAGGACAGTGGCAAAGACTAACTGCGCTTAGAATATATTTTTTTAAGTATTTAAACATATATATGAAAATTCATCTGCTTTGAACCTGTTCTCAACTGTTTGCTAAATATTCATTATTCTCATCACTCTCAGCACGTATAAAAAATTGAGCAGTCGATAAAAATGACAAATATGACACCTGTTCTTCAGTGATTTTAAAAAGCTAATGAAGATATCCCTGCACAAAATCTTTACTTCATTTATCTCTAGCCCTTCCCAAATGCATAAGTTTTAAACCGAAACAGTGATTTCAGGCTTCAAAAAAGTAAACTGAGTCCAGAAACACTTTCATTAAGATTGCAAAATGCTCCTCAGTCTTAAAATTTTACTAATTCCAGTTCATGTTTGATATATCATATATATGCCACTAAATTATTTCTCCACAATTTCAAATACTTACAAAACAACTAGGATAAAGTCAACTTTAAAGAACCACATATTTGGTTTACACCTTCAGAAACATCCAGACATTGGCCAAATTTGTTGGATATGAGGAGTCTGATGAATTTGGTACATTTCTTCCAATCCTGAAGTATTTTAAGTGCGTTGACTACATTTTTTTCAGTAGCCATCTGATCCTAAGTCGCACTCACATTATCTAATAACTTTCCAATAAGAAAACATAATTCTGTTTCTTAGACATAATATCTTCATTTAGTGGATGGCTATTATGAACCAACAATGTGGAGGTGCTATTACGTGCGTCATCTTATTTGCCTTGACAATTACCCTGGGAAATGAGCAGCCTTATTTTATAGATATGAACAGTGAGGTTCATATTTTGTTGTGTAATTTATCTAGTTAGCTGCAGAACGAAAGTTTGAAGAAGGTACTGGCTGATTCAAAAGTCTATAATCTTAACTTTATATACTACCTTGAAGGTTTATGTAAAATATTAATAAATAAATAAGCTTCCTAGAGCACCACATTGTCAGAGTGGTGATTAATTGAATAGTAGTAGACTTTTGACTATGTTTCATCGGTTTATCTTCCTCTTTCTTGCCCCAATCCCTGCCTGATCTAGATAATATTTAGTATATTTAGTATTTAAGATTTGTCTAAAATTTATTTTGTTATCAGTGTTGGTTAATTTTATAAAGCTAATTGAGAATGAATGAACTAACACTACAGAATAACATCTATATAGACAAATTATACATTCATTCTATGTATAATTATGAACAACAATACACAAGTGTCAGAGAGCTAGCTTTTAATATTAACTTTTAATCCTTTTAATGAAGGATAAGGAAAAACAGAAAAACAGACAAAAACAAAACAAAACCCAAACCATTTTCTCTGTTTAGACTCTGAATTCTAAAGATTAACCATCTATATTCTGCTCATTTTACACTTTGAGAAGACTCTGATCTTATCCATACTATGACACTAATTTGCTTAAATAAAAATAGTCATTGTTAGTTGGAAAGAATTATATATTTCTTAAATTGTGATTGTCCAAAGTTCTTCATTTGCTTAAGTACTAAATTTCTTCCTCCCTATAGACTATGTAAAAATACTTACTGATAGTTATTAATTCAATATGACTGGCTTTTTCTCTGTTTGAATAGCCCTAATGTTCCCTAAATCTCCTCTCTATCCTCTGGTTCATCTTGTTGTTTTGCCCTATGGCAATAATGGAAGGATAATTTGAAGCTAATTTAGGGTGTGCTGGGAACAAATACCTTTTATTTATACCTGATCCAAAAAGAGCTTCTATGTTCTACAGTAGTAACGGATGCTCCCAACATTCCTTTGTGAACCTTTACCCCCTCTGATGGCACTGATATGTAGAGTTTTATTCACTCAATCTTTTTTCTCTTGGCATCTTATACACTCTAATTGTTTAGATTTCTGTGGCATCCCAGAGAATCTAAAGTTCCTTCAGAATGTTTACCAAGGCTCTAACATCTATCCACGGAAGGTGCCAGACTGCGTTTAGCCTTAGGTGGTGGATCAGATATAAACCCTCCAGAGGTTCCTTGACAGTTCAATTTATTTCAAAGTGGTCAGGAATCTGGATCCCACACTCATTCAGATAATTGTCTTTCTTTTCAGTTTTTTGTTTTAAGTCCTCAATATTTTAGTGAAAACTTCTTGATGTGGTGAAAGTAGAAGTAAAATCAAAGGTAAATGAGAGTTCCAGGTGGAGCCACCCCTCCAGTCCCTCCTGCGGGTGTCACAGCCTGAAAGGTATCTAACTCAAGGTTATAAATACAATGGCTTAAGAAGAACTTCATTGGCCTTGTTTCTAATTCCTCCTGCAACTGCCAGCTTTACCAGTGCATGGTTGATTTAAAGATATGGATGAAAGCCAACTGGCCCACAAGCAATCTACACAAGAAAAAGGTGAGATTGCAATTTAAAAGGAGAGGCAGATGTGATTTAGGAACCCTTAAAGAGAATTGTTTGCCCTTAAACCACAGGGGTTCTTCATCCTGAGATGTTATTAAATCATAAGTACCTAGAGTTAGATTTAAGAAAATTTTAGCTGTGAACTATAGGATAATACTAAATTGAAGATGGGACCCTCAATGTGAGTTATATTAAACCATGATGACATGAAAGTATGAGAAAATTCATTAATCTTTTAGGAAGTGAACCGACCCAATAAGAAGTATTTTAATTAAATTATTTCATAAAATAGAATAAAAACACTTGAAATGAAGCCAGGGGAAGATTTCCATTCAATAACAAGCAACCAGTATTTATTGGGCATCCAATAAATCTAGGAACCAGATTTTAATGTTGAGCAAATAGATGTTGACTGTACCCTCACAGAGCTTACAATCTAAACTTCTGTTATCCAATAGAAATTTCTACAGTCATGGAAATGTTTTCTAACTGCACTGTCCAGTACAGTAGCAACTAGCCATATGTGGCTGTTGACAAAGTTTCTCTCTTTGATCAGACTCTATTCAGGCTTCCCCGAACTTTTCAAATAGGCCTCAGCTTCTGAACCTCTGTGTTCATCTCTGCGTTGTCTAATTTTAGCAAGAATCCTGCTAAGCTGATTTAGCTAGAATCCCCTATCTTCTATATATCTGATCACTCTCAATGTCTAATCAGGTTCCTCATCCTCCATCATCCCCCAGTCGATGTCGGCTCACACTGGCCTGCTTTCCACAAGAATCCTGTGAGGGCAATCTAGTCAGAATCCCCCACACTCCTGATGTTTCCTCTTAGAAATTTTCTATCCACTGACCCCTACCCTACTCCTTGGCTGTAAATTCCCATTTGCCCACGCTGTATGCAGAATTGAGCCCTGTTCTATATCGAGATTTCTTTTCTGCTATTGCAATAGTCCTAAGTAAAATCTTCTTACCACTTTACTATCCTGGTGTGATACACTCAACACTATGGAGCCCTTGAAATATAGCCAGTGTGACTGAGGAAATTATTTTTTTTTTAATTTTTAGTTAAATTAAGTTTATGTAGCCATGTGTGACTAGTAGCTACCATATTGGTCAGCATAAGTCTAGACAGATATTAATCTAACAATTAAGAAAGTATATAATTGCAAATTATGACAATTGTTCTGAAGGAAAAGCAATATGAACAATAAATTTAAGCAGAAGGACCTTACTAGCCTGTGATGTGATGGTCAGGAAAGGGTTTCCTGAGGAAGGCATATCTCACTAACAGTTGAAAAACGAGTAGGAATTAACAGGGGGAGGACAATGGGGGATGAGTGGAAGTAAAGTGAGCAAGACATACAGAACAATGAGGAAAGGGGAGTGCCCTGTACCTAGAATCAAAGATATCACTGAGTAAATTGCAGGCCTATTTTTGTTTGTTTGTTTGTTTGTTTTTTGGTTTTTTTTTTTGTGAGGAAGATCAGCCATGAGCTAACATCTGAGGCCAATCCTTCTCTTTTTTTTTGCTGAGGAAGATTGGCCCTGAGCTAACATCCGTGCCCATCTTCCTCTACTTTATATGGGATGCCGCCACAGCATGGCTCGACAAGCAGTGCGTCCGTGCGCGCCTGGGATCCAAACCAGCGAATCCGAGGCCACCGCAGGGTAGCGTGTGCACTTAACCACTTGCGCCGCCAGGCATGGCCCTGCAGGCTTATTTTGCTCTCCACTTTGCCTGAATCACCTTAACATCTGAATTCAAGGTGTTCAAGTAGGCTAGAGAATGAGGCAGAGTTCAGTTCATGCGGAATCTTCTAGACCATAATAAAAATTTTTGTCTTTGGAAGAAAAAAATTGAAAATCTTGAAGATTTTTAAGCAGAAATATGATTCTATTTGTGTTTTTACAAAATCACCCTAGCTGCAGTGGAGAGGAGGGATTAGAGGAATAAGAGTAGATGTGGAGAGAAAAGTTAGAGGCCATGGAAGGAATCCAGACAACATATGATTGTAGCTGGACTAGGAAAATGGCAGTGGAGATAGAGAGAAGTGAATGTGTTTCAGAGGTTTTAGGGAATGAAATGGATGGGTTGTAATAAAATATTGTATCTTGGGTGAGGAAAAGCCAAGTGTCACAAATAACACCTTGATTTCTGACTCACAGGACTGGACGGATGCCAGTGTCACTCAGCAATAAAGAAAACTGGACGATAATCCAATGTGGATGTGAAGACGATCGTTTCAATTATTGACTCAGTAAGTTTGTGACGTTTTTGTGACATTTAAAAATGACATTCAAATGGATATACAGGTACAGAGATTAGAAGAGGTTTCTCATTAAGACATATAATCTTGAGGGTCATTGGCATGTTGATTAAAAAACTTATGGGCAGGGATAGGCCTGGTGGTGTAGTGGTTAAGTTCGCGCCCAAAGCTTCTATGGCCTGGGGTTCGCAGGTTGGAATCCTGGTGGCAGACTGACCCACCACTCGTCAAGCCAGCTGTGGTGGCGTCCCACATACAAAATAGAGGAAGACAGGCACAGATGTTAGCTCAGGGCCCATCTCCCTCACCACCACCACCACCAACAACAACAAAAAGCTATGGGCAAAAAAGTGATTTCATGGAGTGAGAGGGCAGAGTAAGAAGGTAAGAGGGCTAGAATTGAGCTATTCATGATTCTACTATTTTGTTTATTTTCTGTATTGATTTAATGTTTTAAGTTTTCTTTATTGTCTCTAGGCCATCTCAATTTATCTTTGATGATACATTTGGAATACCCAATCTTATGGTCTCAATTTACTCTGACTCATTTACTCCCAAGTTGGAACATATAGCAATGTTTAACCTAGGGTAACCTAATTCATGTATACATAATGTTTCTACATAGTTTTTCCCTGTTTTTCTGCCTAAATTTCCAGTCAAAATTCCTATTCTTTCAAATTGTAGAGTTACATATTCTAATTAAAATATTTACAGAGACACATAGCATAAACATTTTTTTTCAAGAAATATCTGTTAACCCTAATACATCTCAAATTATTTGAATAAGTGGAAGGAAATTCTTCCCATTAAGTTTCTAGAAGGGAAAAAAACCAATGTGAGCACCTCTAAGGGACCTCCTTCCGCATCTCCCAACATTTTTCTCCACTATGCTCTTTCCTCTCCTTTATCAGCTGGATCAGTAGTGATTATTACCTGGGCTCATCCTTTTAGCCATTGTTCCCCTTGTACCAACACATCTGACAGCAGGGCCACATAACCAAAATAAGAATTACTCCAGTCACCTATCTATGCTACTTTAGGGATGCAAGTATTTGGTGCTTCCTCTTCCTGATAAGCTGCAGGAAGAAAGGGAACATAGGACTTTGGGGTCATGTTATAATTCACACTCCTCGAGTTTCAGCCTGATTCCTCAGAACCAATCAGATCCTTGCAAAAAGGAGTACAAAAGTGCTTGGCAATCTTATGGTCAAATTGCAAAAGAATAATTTGTTACATAATTTATAGTTACAAAAGAATTGTACAAAATTAGAAAATAATTATAAAAGAATTTTGTAATTTGTCATTTTGATAAGTGTAATTTGTGAGTAAAGATTTCTACGAGAACATTAAAGTACTTGTATGTGTGTGTATGTATATATCTATATACTCATATGTATATAATTATGTCTATGTACATATAGAAATATACATATTCATAGACATATTTCTGTATGTGTGCATATATATGTCTATTTAAATGTATGTATATATAATATACATGCATATATACAACTTATACAAATATATACATAATTATTTATATTTTATTATATTATTTATATAGACATATAATGATATATACATATATGTATATGCATATGTTTATACAAATATACACGCATACGTGTGTGTGTATATATATTCATAAAATCAGTTAGCTTATGCTGAGTGAGAAACTACTCAAAAACAGTGACTTAAAACAATAACCCGTTTATTTTGTTTATGATCACATTTTGGCAATTTGTGCTGGGTTTAACTGGACGTTTTCTGGTCTCTGCTGGGCTCACTCATGACTCTGCAGTCAGGTGCTGGGTCGGCTGGGAGTTAGCTGACTGTTGGCTAGGACACACAGCTCCTCTCCATGTAGTCTTTCATCTTCTAAGAGGCTACCCCTGTCTTGTTCACATGATGGAAATATCAGGGGTCCCCAGAGCAGGAAGAAGTATGCAAGGCCTCTTAAAGCCCAAATTTAAAACTTGAACAAGTTTACTGCTCCCATCTTCCATTTGTCATGGGAAGTCACTAAGCTAGTTCTGATTCAGAGTTGAGAAATACATTGGAAAGAGAAGAATCTGCATCCATCTTTTGAAATCTATATTTTAACTTTTTTTTTCGGTGAGGAAGATTAGCCCTGAGCTGACATCTGTGCCAATCTTCCTCTATTTTGTACGTGTGTTGCTGCCTCAGCATGGCTGACAGTGGTGTAGGTCCGTGCCCAGAGTCCGAACCTGCGAACTCGGGCTGCCAAAGTGGAATGTGCCGAATTTAACCATTACACCATAGGGCCGTCCCCCATATGTTATACATTTCTAAGATAAATTTCTTTTTGTTAGTTACTCCCTAAATTTTTCATGTGTTCAATACTCAGTTCATTGTTTCTGGTTTCTGTCTTCTCCTTCCACCCCTTATGTAAGTTGGATTTTGGTGATCATTTCCATGGGGAAAGACCATGACTATGTTGGTCTCCTGGTCACAGAATGCAAAGTGTCAGCCAGCCATTGCTTTCTTCAGGAAATTTCCATAATATGCTGTGTGAATTTTTAACATCATTGTCATATACCTGTTACACTGTTTGCTATTGGCTTTCTTGCTCTTACCTGGCCTCTTGAGGACAGTCACTTTATCTTACTTATGTTTGTAGCCCTTGAACTTGTAACTGTGCCTGGACATGGTAAAGTATTAATAATTCTTGGTTAATAACTTGCATGAAGGATTGCACAAATGAATATTCCAAAGCTTAACAAATGCTTCTTAATAGAGAATTAATATTCAGAGTAAAGAAAAAATGTAACTAACTGGATCATTTTTCCAGAAATTATAAGATTTTATTGTTACATTTAATGCAAATGCAAAATTTTTAAATAGAAAAGCGTGAATTTAACATGTCCTCTTCTCATCTCAGTCTCTCCCCTGGGTCCGAGCGAACTTATGTTGACCCACCTAGATTTTCCCCTGAACTGTGCATTTTTTCAGTAATTAAACCAGCTTTTAGTTAAAACCATGGAGCTTTCTTTGGTGGTATCACAAGGTAATTAAGTGACCATATATCCAATTTGCCTGGGCCACACCCGGTTTAGTGCCTGTTTTCTTGCTGTGTTATTAATGCCCTCTTTTACTCCAAAATTGTTATGGCCTGAACCATAAATTATATGATTTCCCTAAATATAGCCCATACTTTGAATGTGATGCCAATAGAAGTCTGAAGGTTGAAAAATAACTCCTATTGTATTGTGATTGTACATAACTATTTCAACTGGAACAAGTCACCTAATTTTACTCACCCGTTTTCTCATTGCTATTCAAGAACTTTGTATTATAGTCCTCAGAAAGGACTAGAAAGTACAGGAATCACCTCAATTAAAGGTCATCAGCAAATGGTTTGTGTATAAATGAATTCTTTTGTGTTCTAGATACCATAACTGGTAAATAATTTATTAAGAAAATGGAAAACTTCCCCAGAGATTATGACAAAATCACTGGGTTAAAATGCATGATAAAAATGGCATTAAACCTTTTACCTAGGGAGAAAGACCTCTTTGGCCTTTCTGCACTTGTGTCTTCTTCACTTTCACAGCTGACCCAGAGTGACAAAGAGTCTGTGTGTGCCTAATGGAGTTGGGTTCTGGGAATACGGTCTTAACCCTGGCGTGTGATAGTAATGGCAAGTCCCAGGATGCATACTAAGGGCAAAAGAAGAGGTGCAGTCACATGCTGTGTGTTGATTTTATATTTAAATATACATTTTCATAGATAGTTTATGTGCTAAATAGCATAAATATCACCCACCTAAGTTAGTATTTTTATTATAGGAGAAACAGTAAAATTTCTTTAAAATAAAAAAAGAAATTGGAGTATACAATATTTAGCTGATGTACTTATCAGCCTTGTAAGTGACATCATGATAGTCTCCTTTCTCTAAAAATGCGAGTCTGCACATACAGGGCTTCTGAAATCTACCAGGCCAAAGTTTTATAACATTATCAAAGACTTATGTAGTCGGTTCCACTATAGAATGAGACTCTCTGAATAAATATATATCAAGCTACTTCGTTAAACTGACAAGCAAATTTTGCAAAAAAGCATATTTGACTAGTTTCCCTCATAAACCCATGGTTTTTGCAGTTGCTAACTTTTTCTTCTTTCTTTGTCTCTCTCTTTCTTTCTTTCTTCCTCCCTCTCTCCCTCCCTTTCCTCTTTCCCTCCTTTCTGTCTTTCTTTCTTTCGATTTACAGTGAATCTATCCAGGAACCAAATTGACAGTGCCTGGGTGAGGTATAGCTACAGATTCTGTGTGAGGAATAACATCCTATGACAATGAAATGGGTCACTGCAACAAATGACATGGCTTTCTTACAAAACAGTCACTAGAATTAAACGTATGCCTTTGGCATTCAGAAATACGTGCAGATATTCATAGCTTACAGGTAAGGCTTTTTATCACCATATGCAATCAATATTTTAGCTTCTCTAATCCTTTTGGGTATAAACTTCATCTTTGCTATTTTCATTCTAAGCTTTCTCTCTTTATTGCTGCTTTTCCCAGGAGAGCACCATGAAGGAGATTCAGGGTCTCACGCCTCGGGTCTAGATGTCGTTGGTACCTACAACTAAAGAAAAAATAAGAACTGAACAATAAGGAAAAGATCCATCAGTTTTTATCTTCAGCAATAATAATTATTCTTTCTTTTTTTAAGTTTAAATAATTTTCCTTTTGTTCATTATGGCCTTGATCAGGGACTTTCTACTAAAATATTTTTAAAAGTAACATTCATAAGTAATACTTAGAAACTTTAAATAAAATAAATATTTGAGGACAAAAAGAATACAGCTTAGTTCTTCTAATCTTTAGTTTTATGTTTCTATCTATGTCTGGCTGGCGATAGCTTCCCTTTCTTACCTAATATCTGAGTCACTGGAAGAAATGATAAAATCCACTTACACAAGTAAATATAAAAACGTGTCTCTTTATATATTTGTCATTCTATGAACTTGAATCTTAAGACTCTCTTTTATTCGGTAATTGTCACTTTTCCCTAGACTCTGCTTTCAGTTGAAGAAAATTCAAGCTTCTGAAACTTAGAAGGAAAAAGTAGCATAGCTTTGAAAATAATTTTAAAAAAATCCATCTTAGGGAAATATCCATCAGCTGTCATTTTACTCTGAAACACCTTCTACATTCTCTCCCTTCTCTTGTGTCTGTTTGCCAGTGGCAAAACAGCAGGTATTTTTATTTATTATCAATAAGTGTGAAACTGTACTCACATGGTATCCCGGTGTGTTTTTTTTTCCTCTTTCATTTTTAACATCAATTAACTAACTCTATGTAAATCTTTAGTTGGAGGAAGAAGATTGAAGAAAATGTCAGTTAGGTAACATAACACTAAACTCTAGGCAATTTAGTTCATTTTAATTTTTAAACTAATTTTCCTTAATCATCCTCTCAATTCTAATAAAGCCAAGAGAAGTAGGAGGAAAGAACAAAGAGCTCTCTCTTCCCTCCCACATGGAAGCTAATGTTCCCTTGTAACCATAAGAAAAGAGGGAAGCTGTGTGAGATGAATTGAATTCTACTACTTCATTCATTAATTTACTTATTCTGTTATTCACTCATTCATTGATTCACACATTTTTTTGATAAATATGTTCTAGGCACTGCAGATATAGAAGTGAACAAGATAGACATGGAGCTTACAATTTAGGGAAGAGAAATAGTAAACAGTTAAGCAAATATACTCACGGTAGGTATTATGAAAACAATAAAATAGGGTAAAAAGCTACAGGATTCTGTGGACCAGGAGGGCAGAGGTTTACAGAGTTTGCAGTACTTTAGGGAAAGTGACCAGGAAAGGGCTCTGTGTGGAGGTGACTTTGAGTTAATGCTTCATAAAGAGCAGGTGACAGCTACACAAAGATTTAGGGAAAATGACTTCAAGCAGCAAGGAGAGCTGGGCCAACAGCCCTCAGACAGGATGAGCTTGGCTGGTTCAAGGAAGAGCAAGAGTGCTTTGTGGCTGGAAAGGAGTCACCAAAAGGGCCATGGAGGGAATGACGATTGCTTATGTAGCAGCTAGAAGCTGTGACCCTTCACTGAAAACCTTCACAGTGTTTTAATCAGGGCGATGACATGAACTCATATATGTTTTTAAAAGGCCAACTCCAGCTGTTGGTTGGAGAGGGGCTGTAGAGAGACATGAGTATCCTGAAGGAAGGATCTGCTCTTGATGATTTATTTAGTACACATGATCTCTGACTATAATCTGACAGATTTAAAAAATACATGTGAAATGTATATATCCAAAGAGGTGTCATGTTCTGAATCACAACCATGAGACGCTATATCATTACTCTAACAATGTCACTATTTAAAATAACAGATTTGAAAATTACTTTGAGAGAGATTACTAATCTAAGATTACTAAGTGTACCACTTAGTACCTTGAATGAAAGCCTCTTTAATTACTTTGATTAATGAATTTAATTTTTAAGAACAAAATGATATTTGGAGTCTCATAGAGTGAAAAAATGGGAAAACAAAAGGAGAAATATGTATTTTGGTTAGAATATGACTCAGATAATTTTGCTCCTTACATAAAAACATTTTCAAAATTTGAGCTGATAAGTTTTAAGCAATCACAACGTCTTTGGAATAGGTGATCTCTTCTATCCCCAGATGGTGATAGTTTCTCCCACCTCTGAACTTGAGTAGAATTTAATTTCTGTCTCCCATAAGCAATGAACCACTTTGACGTGGTGTTTTAGATGTATCATTTCATCTTCCTGACGAGAATGGAAACTGTTGAGAACAGAATCTTGCTTTTTAAAAAATTTATGTCACTTGGTCCAGTGCAATTGGTGCTTGGATAAATAACTGTTGGTCTTCACCTTCCTAGATCTCATCTCAGTTAATCTTAATAATGGTGTCATTTTCAACTTTAGCCTGGCCCAGCCACAGGATCCAGTAAAGCCCTATCTGGTGACACTAGAACTCCCTCCTTACCAGCTAGTGTGACTTGAAGAAAATCTCTTCCATTGGAATGTGCAAGTTGATGGGACTAGACTAGAAAGATTAGAAATAATTTATTTGCTTTCCTCCTATATCTATTACTTTCTTCTAAACATTTGTAAAGTTATTTATTTTGTTTTTATTATGTTGATTGCTTTCATTCTTCAAAGTTTCTTACTGTATTTTCAGTCAAATCTATTTTTCCATGAACACATTGTAATTTAGTCTCCATTTACGAGATAATTTTGTCTTTCTCTTGAAACTTTTTATAATTTTAGTCAACTCTAGTGTTATATCTTTAGTTTTATAATCATTTCTAGTCTAAGTTTTAACTTTCTGATTTGATGTGTGCTTCATATCTGCCAAACAATATTTGTTTCATTTATGTTGGTGTACTGAGTTACATATAGCTTTATTCTGTTTCATAGTTGAGTTTTTCATTACTATTTTGAACAGCTAAATACTTTTTAATATCCTTTTCTTTTCTGTTTTATCAGTTTGCATGAGTGTTTCCTGCCATTTTGCTGTTATTATTCCTTTTCAAATATCATAGAGTTTCCTGGACTAGCAATAATAGGTGAAATATGGAAAGGGAGTACAGGATTTGAGTAGTTTACTAGGTTTCTTACTTTAGTTGGACTCTCTTTTATTGGTATTGCGGAGTTCAATTTCTTTAATAAACTTCACCTGTTGGGA
The DNA here is from genome assembly GCF_057802395.1 of Ceratotherium simum simum. Taxonomy (NCBI): domain Eukaryota; kingdom Metazoa; phylum Chordata; class Mammalia; order Perissodactyla; family Rhinocerotidae; genus Ceratotherium; species Ceratotherium simum. The sequence continues at coordinate 28,311,231 of NC_141908.1, forward strand.
ATGAGTTGGTGCATCTTCTGATTCTATGATCTATATTTTGTTTCTATTGGACACCCAATGACTGTAGCTTGCTGCCTTCTTTCCTTTCCTCACCAAATCTCCAACATATGACATCCCTTTCCAAATTGTCTCCATCTGCTCTAGAAGCTTACCTTCTCAGAATTGCCACCTCTGGGCCCATGCACTTTCAAGCCCCTTCCTTTTGAAGCAGTCAGAGTTCTAGTCCATAAGATCTCAGACTTGTTCCTGCATATAGTATTTCCCACTCAGGATAGGACCAACAAATTCTGGAGGTTAGGTTATCTGTGTTGTGTGACACTATCACTTGTAATCTCCTTTCTGTGCAACATAAGCCCTACTCAACACCGCCAGGGCATCAGAGATCACCGCTGGTGTCAGGCATTTATTCTTGCACTTATATATAAACAGAAGCTTTTTCATTTTTTCTTGTTTATGCTGTATGTGTGGGCTATGGGTGGTTTTATCTGCTCTCCTTATTAAACAGCATGGTTTGTGGAAGATCTGTGGATATATGTTGAGCTACCTGGATTAAATCAGTCATGGGGACCAGTAGTACAGTAACCTTTAGAGTCGATTAACGAACATTTGATCCTGTCAAAAATATCCATGGAGACATTTGGTCTATGCCAAAAAGTCCTTGATATTTGATCATGTCAAAAACATCCATAGAGACATTTGGTCCATTCCAAAAGGTCCTTGAAGTTCAGTCCTATCAAAACTGTCCATAAGCATATTTGGTCCATGTCAAATGGTCGTTGATATTTGGACCTGTCAAAAATGTCCACTACTGAAAATGTCCCTTGGTTCAAATAGCTCATAACATTTATTTATAGTTTTGGCTTACAAGATTAATACATAAAAAATACTATCATGTTTTATGGGTCCAATAATTGTGCTGTGGCTGTATTATCAATAATAACTCTTGCCTCCCTAGCCAAGCTGGTAATGTCACATGTGTTTAGGCAGATGGATTAGGGTTCAAATCTTGCAGAAAAGCAGGATTTATGTTAATTATGCATACTGAGGATGAGTGCTAGTTACAGAAATGCACAAAGGATGACAAGTAGAGGTTGGGATCTCTAGGTACATGGAGTGTTAATATGTCATGGGCGTTTGGTTGGATGTGGCTGAGTCGTTCACTAAAGGCAGAGTTTGAAAGGACGAGCTTGGTCAAGGTGCTATGTAAAATGGGCGGCAAATGCGTTGACACAAACACTTTACAGAGCGTCCTGCTTGTTCAGGAGGAATGAGAACAGCTATGGCTCTCCTACCACATAGGGATCGGATGTAATAGCTGCCATGAGGGAGATACTTGGCATCTAATTAACTCCTCTACCACTATCTTATTGGCCTGGGTTAATGGACAAGGCTTGCCTTGAATTGACGTCTGTTGCTATTTGGAGAACTTTTTGTGGGTGTGACTCTTACACTTACCTGCCAATCAACATGGACCACCATGCTCTCAGCAAGTGCCTACCTACTGGCTGATCCACCCTGGCCAAACTGGGTGCTGAATCTATAAGACAGTAAGGTTTCCCCTTCCATAAATCAGTGACCATTGGTCAGATTGCTACAAAAGAAAAAAAAAAAAAAAAAAAACTTTCTTCTGTTGCTTGGCAATATGACATCTTTATTTGAAAATTCTCGGTGGACCATGGCAGAAATAATATATTCCTAAAAAGAAAAGCCAATGCTACATTATAATGGTTTTTGTAATCATTTCCATTTCCTTAACAGAGATGGGAGTAAAAGGCACTGGTGTTGTGGAGAGAGGAGAATCTGCAATGTCTGATGTGCAACTGGTCAGGATTTGCATAACATTACAATCGTTCAAGATGGGACAGGAAAATATTAGCACAATGTTGGTGTTGAAGGGGAAGTAAGGAAAAACCTGAATAGGTTCAAACAACAGACAGAAGAAGAACCAAATGCAACACCATCGCAGGTACTTCGAAGAACTTTCCATGATATTTGTGATGAAGAGGTTCTGTTAATGCTACCAGAAAGAAACTCATTAAAGAGGCGATTAAATAGAACTCAAAACAGATATCGACCTCCAAGCTCAACTTCATTGCAAGGAATTGAAATTGCAGAGGAGAATAAGAGACCAGATGTGGAGAACCATTTCTTACGCACAATTTCAGTACTCAAGATGATGAAAGAATTTTTATTTACACAACTTACAACAATATTTGATATCTAAGTGCCAGTACCATATTATTCAGTGATGGCACCTTCAAGAAAACACCAACACAGTTCACTCAGTTATTTACTGTGCATGCTGTAGTATACCATTGATTTATGCACTAACTCTGAAAAGGAGAGAAGACACTTACAGATATATATATGAGAAAGTACTTGCATTTGCACAGGAAAGAATTCTCGACATTAACACTTCATTTTGCATGATGGATATTGAGATTGCAAATATGAACCTGATTCAACTATTCCTACCAAACGCACAAGTAAAAGAAGGCTTGTTTCACTTTTCACAATCCTGTGTCAAAAAATATCTTCCTTGAGTCTAACATGCAAGTATACAACAATGGCAAGTAACACCCCAAAGCATACTCATCTATGTTGTTTGGATTTCCATTTATGCCTATGGAAGGTGTAAATGAAACTTTTGAGTACATTGTGGAGAATGCAGAAGAAAATTTAGATTACCTAGTGGATTATGTTGAGAGAATGTATGTCCATGGAAGTCATGACAGAGATAGAAGAAGACCAGAAGCTCTAAGATTTCCACCAAAAACTTGGAATATGTATATATCAGTACTGAACAGCGATCACAAGATGAACAACCCAATGGAAGGCTGGCATGGCAAATTTCAAAAGCTAATGGTAGTGCATCATCCTTCAATTTGGAGATTTGTTGAAGTGTTAAAAGATGAACAGCAAAGCAATCAACAAATTATCACCCAGGTCTTGGTGGTCACACAAAAATACAGCCACGTACTTCACAATGATACCAACAAAATCAAATTTGTATAACTGAAATTATTAAAAGTTATAACTAATATAAAGCCAATGATCAGGTAGATATATACTTGAGAGTAATTTCTCATCAACTTAAGAGTAATCCTGCCAAACTTCATGATGATGAAGATTAAGAATAAATGTGAAATCCAAAATTCATCATGGATTATAATAAATAAAATTTTAACAAAGTTAAATGTTTGTGTTATTTAATGAATCATGGACCAAATGTCTCCATGGAGGTTTTGAACAGGACTAAATGTCCTGCAAGCTTTAGGGTCATGTAACTATCTATTCTATCATTTATTATTTCATATTCACTTTAGGATACCCAACTTACTTATTTCACATGCTTGGAAATCCAAGAGATTTTCTTTATTGCTCCCATCACTTGTAAAATACCTGATTCTATGCTTATACATATGTATTAATTTAACATTCACCTTCAAGAGAGCACTAATTATTTCAGCTAATTCTTTCATGGCTTGATATATGTGTTAGTGCCCATCACATAATGTACTCTAACAGAATTTGTACTATAAAAATCATACTTTTGAGCCAATTATCCATGTTTAAAAACTCTGCTAAGTGAGCTTAAGACAATGATACCTAACTATAAACGACTCTGTAGCTTCATCTGCCATCACCATTACCAAGTAACTAAATGAATCAAATATAATGATATTGTAATGCAAGAATTCAAAGTCTGTGAAGGTAGTAATTGTGTAGTGCTCAGAATATGGGTTTTGATATCGAATTGATTTGTTTCAGTTTAGTTTTGCCACTTTCTAGGCCCTCTCTAAATTAGTTATACTGTCTCAGTTTTTATTTTTAATTGTAAAGCAGACATAATAGTATCTACCTTATGGAATACTTGTCATATTTAACTGAGATAATATATCAAAATTACCTAGCAAAACCATTGGTAGAAAATATACATTCAAATATTTTTTTCTACCTTCCTTTTTGCTTAGGAGAAATTAAAATTGCACATAAAGGGCCATGTGCCACCATGGCTTCTTAGTTCAAACTATCCTTTAATTTATCCGAACACTAATTTCTCTCACATGAGAATTAGGAATCACCATGATATAAATAGAATATTTATTAAAAATTCACAGACATGGATACTGTAGTAATTGATTATCTGATGTTAAGGACTGTTATTTTCATCTTCAAACTGGGGAAATGTGGTGAAAAGGACTTGCTCCCACTTTAGTTGCTGAGGGAATTCCAATTCCTGTGTTCTCTGTGAATTAAATTTTTATTCACTGAAAAGGTGTTTTCTAAAAGCTCATCATTACATTCATAAAGGTATAATACTTTAAATGCAGTAATTCTCAATTAAACAAACGTAATAGAACTGCTAGTGGGATTTATAGTACCCAATAACCGTCTCAGAATATACTTCACAGATTGCTTCTTTATATTGCAAAATGAATAGGATTTTATATCTGAAGAAACAAATCTGCACATTAAAAAATCAATGTTTCTCATGATACACACTTGGTATTATTTCTGGGAATACTACAGCTGGCATAACTTAGTTAAAATAGTATCATTTACTTGACTATCTGCATAGGCTTTTTGGAGTCAAAATTGCCACTTACAACATACAAAGAGAAACAATGACCTTCTTGCTTTTGCAACCATCAAAGGTACTTTTTGCTCTACTCCCCCTCAGAGCCCTGACATATAATCCTTTCTCTGGTTACTTGAATGCCGCTTAGATTTGACAAGCAAAAAGGCGGGGAGAGACTGAAGGTGAAGAGAGGTATAAAGCACGTTCTGTCACAGAACTTCTACTGAAAAATCCTCAAGCAGAATGGATTGAAAAATTCAAGCATGACTAAAAAGTGCATTCCTCACTAGTCAGTAGATTTTGCTTCCTATTTGTCACTGCCACCTTGGAGAGCGGTGAGCATTAATAATGCATGGGTGCTAGGAATGTATTAGCAACTAACCTTGCAAAGAAAATCAGCTAGGGACCCAGAAGAGCTGTAAAATGAAAGAGAGAGAGAGTGAAAGAGAGAAAGAGACAAAAAGGCAGAGTGAGTATACACACATACTCTGAAGTATTCTTATTTATTAAAGAGATTTGGGGAGTGGTGTCAGGTGTGTAGGCAACTATGTATCATTGTAAACAAAGGGTAGAAATCCTTGGAATGGGGCCATAATTGAGTACATTGATCAAACTCACAAATTTCCCCACTCCCATCAGGTATATTACTTATCTTTGTGTAACATAAAGAAATACCCCTGGGAGATCAGTGTATTTCTACACTTAGGCAAATAAGAAGTTTTAGCAAATAAAATCTTAGACATCTTTCTTAAAGAAGTTGAGTAAATGTATTTCTTAAATGTTTTATGTGTGATTTGAGATTTACTTTAGGATGTAGTATACATTGAAGATAGATTTATTGTGATAAGTGAATGCTAATTCTGATTCCAGAATTCCTATAAAACAAACAAGCAAGCAAACAAACACCTAGAGACATAGTAGCTCAGAGTAGTAAGGTAGATCACATTTCAAAAAGAAATTTTAATTTTGTAAAAATTACATTCATTTTCTGATTATTATTTTTTCAACTATTTTACATGGAAACCAACTCAGTTCCTTGTGAAATTATGACTTGTCTGTGAGGATGCCACCACATGACCACTTCACCCTGGTAGTTCAGGGCTTCAGGTCTCATGGAGGGCCTCACCCCAGAGAGTACTCTGTGCTCTGTCCTTTCCACTACCCCTTAAACACACCACTCCACCCAATATTTCCCAATACCATACCTAGTCCAAAAAGACCTGTCAATTTACTGAATTGATTGTGGAAATGTTAGATTATGATTTGTAAAACATTTATATTCTAAGCCCATCACCTTCAATTCAAAATACTAAATTAAATTATTTCACTGGGATTTTTATTTTTACATCTAAAAATTTTGTTCTTGAAAAATTGGAAGGGTTTTGTTAAACGTTGAAATACGTGATCATGAAATATTTTTAATTTGTTTACTAATGAATGTTTAGCATTTTTCTTTTCTCCTTAATTTTATTATAAAAAGTGTCAAACATATTGAAAAGTTGGAATAATTTTCCATATATTTCATATATTCAACACATAGGTTGCACAATCAACGTGTTGCTATAGTTGCTTTATCATGTGTTTAATCATCCCTTTGCCATTCATCCATCAATCCATCTTATTATATTTTTACATTTCAAAGTAAGTTGCAAATATTACTACACTTCCTCCTGAATACTTTGACATATCATTAGCTAGATATCAATATTCTTTTACACTTTTTTAATGTAAAATTTACAAACAATGAAATACTCAAGTCACGATTAGTAAACCGATGAGTTCAAATGCATACAACTGTGTAACCCAAATCTCTTTCAGGATGTAGAGCATTGTCATCATCAACTTATTTACTATTTTATTAGCTCCCTGACATTTATTTAGTTTTGAAGAAAAAGTAAGTCCAAAGACTACAGCTAACAGATTTTCCCACCAAAAGTGCTTATTCAAGATTTAACAAGACTAGATTTTGGTATCCTAAGACGATCACACGTTTAAGATATGAAGATTCTAAGAGAATTGCTGTACTACCATTTTCTCATATGCATTACAATTGTTCTCTTGAGAAATGAGTAATTTCATGCTATTATTTTCTTAACAGTTTTTGTTGAACTTAAGTAAATTTTTACACATCCTTCTTTAATTATTATCATTATTATTCCTTCCCTTAATTTCTCATTTGGGAAAGCATCCCAGAATAATTTCATTTTATGATAGCAATCTTCCCCTCCAAAACTCTTTTCTTCTCCCTCCCCTTACCCTGATATACAAATATACATTCAAAGAAAACCTAATGGGATAGTTACTAAATTCATTCATGTTGCTTAAAACTTACAGTCTATACTCAATAAAAGCTTTTACACAAAAGAAATTCAGAGGTGGGGCTTGCCTGGTGGCATAGTGGTTAAGTTCACACACTCTGCTTCAGTGCCCTGGGGTTCACGGGTTTGGATCCTGGGTGCAGACCTACACACATCTCGTCAAGGCATACTGTGGTGGCATCCCATATACAGAATAGAAGAATATTGGCACAGATGTTAGCCCAGGGACAATCTTCCTCAAGCTAAAAGAGGAATATTGGCAACAGATGTTAGCTCAGGGCCAATCTTTCTCACCAAAAAAGAAGAGAAATTCACAGGTGAATGAATAAATGATATAGAAATGACTTGAGTCACAGTTACTTACATGTTAGTTGATAAATAGTATTTGAAGCAAATTACAAAATACTGTATAGAGTTGTTGTTTTCAGAAACACATTTAAAGATTTACTATCAACTTGTATTGGTCATAAATAGCAAAGAAATCTTAAAAAGCAAACTTATTCAAACTCAAAAAAGATACACCTTTTAATTTTAAAATCATTTCATTCATTGAAAGCTTGCCCTGTGCAATCATTTTTATTTTTTTATCAGAAGCCAGACCTCCATTGGAATTAAATTTTTTTTCATTGTTTCTTATCTATATCCTCATTGCTTAGATTTATTGGTTTATTGTGAGTTCCCCATTTTCTTTTTCGTTATGAAAAGTGCTTCCCAGTTTGGTAATCTTCTTTCACTTTAGATTTGATAACTTGAGGTATCCATGACAGGAGTTTTCTGCAGCCAGCCCTGTCCTATGGCCCCTCTTCTATTCGACAATCCCATAGGAGGGGAAGCACTAAGGAACCCATAGGTAACTATGCAAGTGGTAGTGGCAGCAGAGACATCCATCACTGTTTCCTGAAATCACATTCAATTCATTGAAGTCACAAACTTCACTCACGCTCCTGCTACCTTGAGCAGGGGCAGGAAAGTGGATGAGGAAAGAGTGGAAAAATAGAGTAATAAAACATAAAAATGAAATTTAAAAAAATAATCTTTTCCTAGGGAAAGGTAAGAGAAATTTATCTTTTCTAAGAATATCATATTTCTTCATGTATTTTATTTTTACAAATAAATAAAATAAAATGATAATAATATAACTAAAGTAATTTATTTCAAATAATTTATTTTACTTTTATGTCTCTGGAGGGCAAAAAGCCCCTAACTTCTTGAAAAATGCCCAAAGAGCAAGTGCAATGCTCTGCACATGTTGGATGCTCAATTAACTATGTCAATCTGGTAAGGAAAGGAGATTATCTGTTTTCATATCTGTCTATCAGGAGACTACCGTAATAGCTTTTTTTCTCTCATTATTAACACAACTTTTACTTGTTTCTAATGTCAAAGAAAGGAGAGCAACACTTTAATTTTTTATATTGAATTGAAAGCAAAGGCAATGAAGCATTTGACTGTTTCTGTGGATGAAATTTTGCTTAATATAGCAGGAAAACATATGTGGGAGAAGGTGTACATTTACCTAAGCTAAGAAGGCTTTTTTCCAACAAAAATTTATTGATCTTTCCTGAAAACATTAATACACACACACACATGATATTGAGACATCTTATTCCTCATAAAAAACTTTTTAAAGACTTAAATACCATCTAATATGCACCCATAGAAACAAATGATCCTGATTAAAAATCATCAACATATACCTATTTGAACTGAATTCTTCTACTTCACAAAATAGCTAGTCTAATTCTTGAAAAGAAATTCACCATTGGAAATAGCTGGTAGCCTTGCACATTTTGTTAACATCTTTTAATATTTTAAAAGAGATTCAATTTCTTTGACTTTAAGTGAGAGATTGTAATTAATTCATTTATCCCATGGGGTATAGAAATGTATAGAACCTGGCCTTACTTTCCCAGGTTGGTGATTTTAGCTGACAAACTAAGATTTCCTTATTGCTGGCTTAAAACATATAAATACTTTGGGGTTTTCTGTGTAATCCCATTAGGATATAATCCAATTCCTCTTAACAAAATTTTTTTAACACATAACTGATACAATCCCAATATTCCTCTTTGGCATACATTTCAGAAATTATTTAAATAAGAAAAATAAAATCCCAAGGAAATATTAACCAGAAAGTTCAATTAAAAAAATCATTATGGTGATATCATGAACCAACAGGAAGCCAAGGGATGTGTAATGCATATGAACAAGAGTTGCACTTCTCCTAGTAGCTAAAATCCAAGGTGATCTGCTTTCCCTCTAGTTATAACATATTACTGCCCAAAGGTCCTAACATGTTTTTTTGTTGCACTAAATTGTGTATTAATAAACTGATAGTTTTCCATTTAAATCATTCTAGTAGTAAAATTGATAGCTAAGATATTTCTTCATCAGCATATTACAGTGTATGTTAATTCAAATATGCAAACAAGAGGCCATTCATTTAGTAAAAGATGGAACATAAAACATAGAAATAAGTAAGTTATATAACAAGTTATACAAGTATATTATATACATGTAGAGTCCATATATATGATACATGGAATGGAACAATTATTGAGCAGAACAAGAGGAATCTGGAGTGCTGGGAGGGCATTTGGATTGCAATTTTAAATGGATGGTTAGGATATAACTTTGATCGAGAAGCTAATATGTGAGCAACAACTTGAGGGATTTAGGTCAATATTGGGGAAAGTTCTGAATAAAATCTCTAAGAAGCTCTGGCCTCCAGATAATGGGTCTGCCAGGGAGCCCAGCATAAATACATGGGAGTTAATTATACATTGTCAACTGTACTTGGCAAGCTCCTCATAACAATTCTCTCTCCTCAGTAGCCACACACACACAGACACACAGACACACACACACACGGAGAAAGAGCACACACACACACAGACACACACACACACACACGGAGAAAGAGATGAGATTACAACCTATAATGTGTACCTAGGTAATCAACCAAATATCTAGTTTTAAAAAAAAAATGAACAAGAAGTCTAGGGATAGCTAATATTTCTCTACTGAAATTTGGTGCCCTAAAATAATCTCTTTTCTTTTGGCACATATGGAGTTGCAACTCAAAAGCCTGCACAAGTGACTACTGCTCAATGTAAAGCAAAGTGCAAGAGTGAATCAATTCTTAGTTCTCATATAGAATATCCACCAAGAGAAGAGATTCAGCAAGACTCTAATGCACTAACAGAGAATTGGAGCCATATTACGCCCAAAAAAACACAATATAATATTAGAAAAAAATGACATCAAACAAAAAGAGAAAGCTCTTAGAGATTAAAAATGTTCTGTTAAGAATCCAGTAAAACTAGAAAATAGAAAAAAGAACACAATTCAAAAGCAAAAGAATTGGAAAATATGGAGTACAAACACAAAAAACTAAGGTGGCCTAACTTCCAATTTATTCCACAAACAGAAAATGGGAAGAAGGGACATGGGAAGACATAGGCTTTAGCAAAATTAAAGGTCTCCCTGATTACTTTTCTCAATGAGACAAAAGAATTCATGACTGTACACATTACTGTAAAATTTAAGAACACTGAAGATAACCAGAACATCTTAACTTGTAGAGGAGAACAAAGTTATCTATAAAACACAAAATTGTGCTGGTATGGTAATTTTCAGCAGTGTCACCGATGCTAGAAGGCAAAGATGTGATACTTTCAAATTTTTATACCCAGAAAAACTGTCATTCAAGTAAAAGTATAAAGAGTTTCAAACATAAAAGGCCACAAAATTCTCTCTCTCATGCAGTTTTTTTCATAGAGAGATATTTAAAGATAAATTACAGCAAAATGAGGGAAATAAGCCCAAAATATGGAGGTTGTACAGTGGAAGACAGGACACAAGGACTGCAGTTCTGCATATCTGTGAGGTGAAGCATCAGGGTCAAAGCTGAATAACAGGTTAAATGGTAAACGTTCCAGACCTGAGAAGGAGGATTACAGCCTTCAGGGAAAAGTTTGATAAAATAAAAGGGGTCTCAAAAAATAAAAAGTTTTGATTGAAAGTTTGGAAAAAATTGAAGACCTGGTTCAGTCAGATGACAGATAAAAAGAAAATTAGAAATGCCCAGGAAAACAAACACACAAGGAAAATACATAAGAAAATCATAGTCCTAATATCAAGCAAATTAAAATATAGTACGCTTTAAAGCAATTGGGGAGCTAAAGGAAAGAGAATTCATTTTAATCTTGAATCTGGGTTCATTTTTATTCAATTGACTCAAAAGAAATGGAATTGCACATGTAACAAATAAAAAATAACTTTAGTACACTACTTGGTCCATTGTTGAATATTCACTACTTCATATTATTGTGAGCACTCTCTCTCAGTTTAAGTCAATCTACAGACAAGGCGTGGAAGACTTGGTGGTGACTACATGATAAAAATCGTATATTACAATTTGTATCCCCTGTGCCTAAAATAGTGTCCATAATAATGGAGATCCTCAATAAATATTGGAAAAATAAATAAATGCATAAATTTTTACAGCAGAAAAGTACAAGTGTAATGGAGAGAAGATGAGGTATAAGAAAAGGGATGAAAGAAAGAGAAAAAAATAGAAGTTTGAATACCTTCAATTTGCAAAATTTTGAATCAGAAGATAGCATGGAAAAAGGAAAAAAATATGAGTTTAAAAATATCACTTAAATTACAATAACAACCGATGGAATAAGTAAAAATAGTAAACTCAAACACTGGAATGGGAAGAGGAGGCTGTGAATATAGGATGAATACTCTTATTTCATGTCAAGAAGTCAATAGATATTGTCTGGCATAGAAATATAAGTATATTATCAAAATTTATGAGACTACTTTCCTTAAGAACTAAAATCAAAATTATTACATTATGCTAAGTGAGAGAAGTCAGACACAAACTATCAAATATTGTATGTTTCCATTCATATGAAATATCCAAAATAGGTAAATCCATAGAGACGGAACACAGATTGGTGGTTTCCAGGGTTGAAGGGAAGGCCCAGTGGGGAGCAACTGCTTAATGGGTATGAGGTTTCCTTTTAGGGTGATGGCAATGTTTTGGGACTAAGTAGAAAGGTGGATGTACAACACGGTGACTGTACTAAATGCCACTGAATTGTTTACTTTAAAATGGTTAATTTTGTTATATGCATTTCTTCTCAATAAAAATATCATGAATACTAAAAATCAAGGAGTTTAGGATTGAAATTGCAAGGAAAGAAGCCAGAGACTGTTTTTTATCATAAACTTATTTGTGCTGAGGGATGAATTATCTTATGCATGTTTTATTTTGATAAATACTTTTTAAAAATATTTTTAATATAACACAAATTTAGCCAAGATCAGAGGGACAAGAGTTCCGTCTCTATGGAGAATAGAGGAAATGGAACAGTAAAATGTTGTTCAGTTTATTAGATCATAAGTGGGTGCAAATATGCTTGAAACATAATCTTTTTTTACTTTCAGATGATATAAATGGATTTCAGCTATTTGTTTCAATTATATGCTTATGGAATTAAATGAATGCATATATATTTCAGATAAGTATGATAAACAATAAGAAATCTATAAAGTGAGCATCAGATGTATTTCTTTAATTCACCATAATCCTACTGTAATCTGCACTCAAAGCTTTGTGTGTTAATTATGAAGGGATATGAATCTCTGCATTTCCTTTATCCTTACCTTTTAGTAGTGACTTGGTAATATCTGCTAATGGGCTTTGTTGCTGATCAACTGAATTACTGTGTTCTCTGCACAGGACTCTGCTAAATCATCTAAGATATTTGAGACATTAACCTCCATTTAAACATTAGAATTGGGGAAAAAAGTATGAAAAGATTACCTCTGATGGAAAAGAAAAATCAACGTTTGTATCTTTTCAAGAAGATAAAGAAGCCTTAAGTTTTCCATTCATAATTTTATTTGTATTTACAGCAAAACTTAAAAGAATTTTTCATGATAAAAACAGATAAAGAATATGCCCTGCCCTTGACTGTTTGAATATAGTTATTTCCTCTAAAAATAAAATTTTGCCTTCAGAAACATCATTATTTCAACCTTTGAAAGTTTTAGTTAAGTTACCCATAGACACACCATAGAATATCATTTTTTTTAAAGAAGTAAATTTTGTCCTCATTTACAATGTTGAATCTAAATATGCACATTTCAAAATTCCTAAGATTTGTAAGTGGAACTTAATGAAATGGAAATCTGGTTGGTAATTACACCCGGCTCAGCCGGAGAGTTCATGGTGCTGTCAGCCTGTTTGGTCATGGGTAACTAAGCAACACAGCCAACTAGCACCTTGGTGGAAGATATTTTTAGCTTCATTGCACATTTTCATTTATCTATTGGAGATTGATTTGTTTTGCAATTTATTTTGAGATTCCACTTCTTAAAATGAAAGGAAATGTACAAATGGGAATTAAAAAAAAAACATAATAATCTCCATGATTTGACACACACACAATATAAATATTGTTGGAGAGTGAAACATTCTACTTTATTTACATTATTTTCATAAATGTAATAATACTTTTGAGGCTTTGAAAATAATTTCTTATCAATAAATAAAAGAGTTGAGTTCTCTGCTCATGAGTGAAGACACCAAAACATCAAAAGTTAAACAACTTAATTTGTTTGTAAACTACATTAGTATCCTAGTGACAAGTCCCTGATTGCTTTATAAATAGAGTACGAATTAGACACTAGGATTTTGTTCCTTTTGTAAGCAGCATTTCGAGGGGAGACAAGAAAGGTAACAAGTTGTCAGAAATCTTAAATGTTGGAGTAGCAATGGGCAGAAAGCTTTGCAGTAGTTACTTGCATTTCCAGATCCCTGTGCTCCTATGTTGCACCTGAAAGAGCGCTAATGGCCACAAAGCACATTTACTCTATCAGGTCACGCTTGTCCATTCCACCCACCAGGCCTGATTGAGGGACTTGCTCTCCTTCAGGTAACCCGCTCTTCACATATCACTGATAGGAAACTGCATGGTTTAGGGAGAGAAACAACCAACCAAACAGACACGATACTTAGAATTGACAACAGTGGAGAGTTCAAATATCAGCTTAACAATTAAATCTATGTTCCTGAATTAGATACTTACTTTTCCTGTACTTTGTATTCTCATTTGTGTAATGGAATGATACTTTCTACCATTCAGAGTGTTGTGAAAAGTGAATGAAGTGCATAAAATCTCTAGCCTGCGTTTGGCCGCTTAAACCTGGTTCCACTCTGTCCCCATCTTTCGTAACTGGATACTGTGATCAATTACTGATAGCAATTTAGACATTTGTCATATCTTACCTGCTGTCATTAATACAATCTAGGACGCTACCAACTCTTAAGCATTAGCTTTTTCTTAAGAGGAATAATCAATCTTTCACTAGGAGAATAGATCGTATTTCTATTAAAAAAAGGAAATTGACCTGGGCTGACTGAACATAAAGAAAGGTTTTATAAACTTACATCTCTAATGATTAAAAACGTAGTGAACATTTTAAATTTTAAAACACTTCTGAAATATATTCCCTGCTTCGTTTAAATATGATTATAGTTTGTTTAATAGAGTAAAATCTTCTTTTAAAGTATCCCATGTATTAGGATTTCCGGGTGATTGGTTTAAAAGTCTAGAATCATGATTCAGTTTCCCAGGTGGTGTTCTTGGTAGTATTCAGTGTCTTTCTTGAATAATTTCTTAAAGCGTGGAGATAGCTCTCTATATAAACTGAACGACTCCCTGTTTCCTACGTGAATTGATAGTGGAGACAGAGTGACAGGTTTAAGGAAGTTTCCCATGTGCCTCCATTGTTCACCTTTTGATATGAACTAAGCTGAATTTCAAACACTAGCATTTGCAGATGTGAAAGTGACCACTTCAGGGCCTCTAGGATGGTGATGTAGCCTCCTACAGAGGTGCTCAGGTCTGGATCTTAGCATATAAGTGAAGTGACATGGGAGAAGCCTAGTTGGACTCAAAGCAGCTATGTGAGGAGGTGATGATTATTTTTAGCTTGATTCACTCTTGTTTGTGTTTCTTTCCAGTATGTGTTGAATAAGGTAGAACCTGACCCCTGCTATTGGGGACAACAAAGGAAGGAAGTCACATAATACACTCCCTTTAGTTCTGGAGTGGAGATAAGATTAAACAATAGTCATGCTTCTCACTACAGACATAAAAATAAATTGAAAACATTACCAGGAATGCCACTAATTCAGAGCTTCCCAATCACACTTCCAATAGAGACACCCATTTCCTGATACTCTGGACTCTTGCGAATAAAAGGGTCAAAACGCAGTGACGTCACTATTGCTCCTATAGAATGTGTCCTAGGTGGAGTAAAAGCTAGCAGAACATCAATTTATACATGAAAATTGGTAATGACATTGTGCAATTAGAAACTATGAAATAGTTTCTTTTCCATTTTGATGTTTTATACTAGTTAATAATGGAAACAGCTTTCTAGATGTTGGCATGCATGATATATATGTGAGCACTAGTATATGCTAAATACATTATTGAACACAATAGGAGGTCATATGAATTTGAGAGATGTACACAAAATATATTGTACATAAATATATAAAAGATATAAATATTAATATCAAATATATGTGGGGATTAAGGACACCTTGCTATTCTGTGCCCATTACTTATTTTTATTATTGAGTTGTTAACGACTTTCTTTAAAAGAGTCTATATCTGTGGTTCATTTTTCAGAGTCAATTCAGTTTTATCTGTATTTTTTATTTGTTCTTTTCCCATGACATATTATTGGGCTTAAAGATCATCATATAATTTCAACTCTCCTTTTTTTTTTTATCTTCCATTAGTCTGAATATCTGTTCTTGAAACAGTGTCTTTTAAAACTCACTTTATTATTTTCAAAGTTTAAATTTTAATCCCAAAATGAAAGCACAAATAATCTTCTAATCGTTTTAAATGCAGCTGTCATTTACCTTGAGATGATATTGATGCTTTTAAAGTTTTAGGTCATTTTCTTTCCCTTCACTTTGGACTGGTATAAATGTTTACACAGCTAATCTTACAAAAATAAGATAAAGAGGCTGCCCTGACAGGAACCTCCTTTATTTCATTTCCTCTTTTTTCTTTTTCTTCTTTTGCTTAGCAGGATATACCTTATTAAAATGATTATGCAGTTTTTCCTTGCTACGTCTATATTCAACAAATGATTTTCTTGGCTCTCTATTTTTGGCAGATTTTAATTACTCATTTAATATTCATGAAATTGTCTATCAATAATGCTAAACTATGATGGATATAATCTCTGAAGGACGTCTATGATTTGATTTTAAATATATCTCTATTGTTTTTATTTTATAATTAACTCTATCAAAACTGTTTTAACCTTTAATATTTTTTCTTTTTCTTCTTTAATTTTATTTATTTATTTTTTCCCCCCCAAAGCCCCAGTAGATAGTTGTATGTCATAGCTGCACATCCTTCTAGCTGCTGTATGTGGGACGCGGCCTCAGCATGGCCAGAGAAGCGGTGTGTCAGTGCGCGCCTGGGATCTGAACCTGGGCCACCAGCAGCAGAGTGCGCACAATTAACCGCTAAGCCACGGGGCCAGCCCCTAAGTTTTTTCATCCTTAAAAACAAATAAATAATCCCATCAGTGTAGTTAGGCATTTATTAATAGGTGACATTATATGAGAATATTTTTCCACATTATCTTATTTGTTGATTAGAAGCAACATAGTGTAGGAGTGAGATTAGAACATTTCATGTCAGAATATAAAGTCTGACAAGATACTAAATACTACTGGACTTCAGTTTCCTCATCTATAAGTGGGTATAATCATATAAACTCTCAAGAATGGTAAGACAAAAATGAAGTTTGCATGTGAAATATCTAACATACAGTTTGATATACCATTGATGCTCAACCAACAGTAGCTATTATCACTAAATAGATGCTGGACTTGAGTCTAATTATTTCATTATGTGCTAATATAAATGTTTTCAGGAAATAAAGCAAAGATATTTAGAATGCGTGACCAATCAACAGCCTGTTCTTTATTTTTTTCTAGGACATTGTGCAACTGAGTAAAATTATAAAGCTTAGAGTACAAAACAGATATGGAGCTTTTTTCTAAAGTGGATTAATTAAATTTTGTTATTTCAAACTTTGTGATTATCTTCACAAATCATGATTTTGGAAAAATATGCATGTGGTTTTAAAAAATTTGACTAGTTTCTTCACTAAACATGGGTGGCCTCGGCTTAAAGATTTATACAAGGAAGCAAGAGACATGATCCAGAATATATTTCAAGGAATTTAAATAGGGCTATCCAATTAATTAACATCTGTATTCATTTATGCATAGCTTTACATTGGATGGATAGTATAGTCTATATCCTGCCATGGTTCAAAGCACAAAACTCTTTCTAACTGGAAAGCTGTATGTAAAATAATCAGTGCAAGAAAGATTTTTCACTTTACCTCCAAGAAAAACTTTTGACTTCCTTATTTTAATGTTAAACAATAGACATTTACTTCATTGGCATTTGTGAACTTTATGAATAACTTGTGGAGAGGAGGATGAATCTATAAATATTACAGAATGTTCTAGGTTAGGAAAGTACCTTTGATGCTTCAGCATTTTCATATGATATGAACGATCTCATGAATGCGGACAAGGGAAAACAATTGAAATTAATATCTTTTCTGCCTTTTTTCTGAGTGATGCTGCAATGTGGCCACCGAATAAATCAGTCACACTGAGGGAAATTCATGCTTGTGGCTATGTTTTTTAATATATGGAAATGTCGTAATTTAATAGTCCTGTAATACTAATTACCTCTCATGATATTTTTCCTGAAGTCTCTTTAGACAGACCTAAATTGAACTAGATTACTTCTCATTTTCTCTTTTCTTATCTAGAAATCTCATTTAAACTTGAACACCAGGTATGAGATGAACGTACCTAGTTTTCACATTGGTGTTCTAAAATGAATGTTATCCCAGGAACCTTCTTGGATTACCTTTTGCTGTTGAATAACACTACATTTTATTAAAGATCTGTGAAATGTTCACTGAGATGTTACATAGCCTGTTCCTTTTAGACAGTAAGTTTTGCAAAATCTTCTTGGCTTTGTGTAGGTGATAACAGGAAAAAGGATAATGAGATAAAACCTCTTCTTTCAGGTTTTTAATTATTTCATAGTTTCTCATTAGTTATTCCCATGGATTCTAATGACAAGGTGCCAACTTTCACACTTTAAACAGGTTAATTAATCAGGTAGTAATGAAGTTGGGTGATACCTGAGTGTTGGTGTGCCGAATGATCACAGTACCTAATAATGTGCACAAATGTCTGTAAACCTGAGAGAATTTCTAAGTTAAAATTCAGATCGTCTGAGTTCTGCATAAATAAACATGTGCTAGCTAATGGGAAAACTAATTTTAACTTAGTACTCGGTATAATTTTTAATTATGATATATACATGTGCATATATATATTGCATATATATATTTATACCCATAATTAAATATATTGCTTTTTTTCATATGGATTCATAACCAAGATCACATTTCAGCCTTCACATTTGGACAACTTGTACTTTATTTAGCCAATCCATAAAATTTTATATTTTAAATCTTATGATTCAATTGTGATTTCACTTATCAAACTAGGTAAGCGAGAAATTTTAGTGAAATCCCACAAAATGACAAAGTATATGTGTCTAGGGAGATATCATTATCAGGAAGTCATTACTAGGGTGAAAATAATCTTGAGGACCCTGAGTGTCCGTTGTTCAGAAGGATACACTGGAGACGTTTCAGGTTCTTGTCACCTGTATTTCTTTCTTCAACCAGCTCAGGAAAGATCAGCATATGAAAAAATGTATATCTGATATGCTGAATATCACTTTGTTTATAATCATAGAAGAAGATTATAACAAATGTTTTAACAATAGATAAATTATTTCTATTTTCCATAATGATATTGTAGACAAGTCTATCTCTAAGGAAACAGAAGGGTCAGGATATAAGATGTTGTGCCTTTTTTCACAAACAAGTGTTTCATCCTTGTGAGATCAATTTAAAAAAAAAAAATCTCCTTCCTAAGTGTAGTGTGTGGAGCATCTACATTACCTTGATAATAATTAAAATATTAATGTGATGATAACATATATAATTAACTTTCAACTAATTAGGATTAAAAAACAGAGTTGAGCATCCAGTCCTGTGGCATAGCGGTTAAGTGCACGCACTCTGCTGCTGGCAGCCCAGGTTCGGATCCCAGGTGCACGCCGACACACTGCTTGTCAAGCCATGCTGTGGCGGAGTCCCATATAAAGTGGAGGAGGATGGGCACGGATGTTAGCCCAGGGCCGGTCCTCCTCAGCAAAAAAAGAGGAGGATTGGCATGGATGTTAGCTCAGGGCTGATCTTCCTCACACACACAAAAAAAAACAGAGGTGAGTCAGGAGAGAAAGGGTGTATGCAAATCAATATTAAAATAATTCTACTATCAACCTTCGATTGTCAAAAGTGAGTTAACCATGCTTATGAAGCAGTAAGCAACTTGAAATACCTCACATGTGTAGGATAATGCTGCCGAACAGGCAGATAATGATCAGATCATGATCACAGCTCTCTCGGAGTCATGCAGCCAAGCCATAGGCTGGGTCACTAAGGATGGGAGGAAACTGTCAGTAAGGGGCCTGGAGGTATGGGGTACAGGGCTTCCACTTCCATTTCCACCAAATCGTTAGGAGTCTGGAGATCTGGAACCACAACTCTGCCTCGTGGGAACCTGGCTACCAAAAACTCAACCGGCACTTCCTTAAAATTCACTGCCTTCTGGGAGGAGGGCCCTTGACTTGCTCCTGCTACAACTTAAATTTAGTCTGTGACCAGTAAGATCTCTGCATTTGAATAACTCAAAGTTCTCTGATTTGACTTACCTACTTATCTATCTACAAATATTTGTGTGTATGTAATATTTATTTTCATGTGGATATGTTTATATACAGACTGAAAGATGTATATACATAAGCATACATACCTGCATATTTACCTATACTTAGCTAGCATACTTAAGGTGTTTTATTATTTCTTTATTTTTATTTTTACTTTGTGATTTGTTTTACAGAGGAAGTTGTTTTTGTTTGTTCTGCTTTGGCTTGAACTAAACAGCATGCAGGGTTTCACCTTGCTGAATGTCTGCCGCCTTCGACCACTCCCTGTCCCTACTAGCAGTACCATCTTGGGGCCAGGGGCTACTTACCCACCTTCCAAAAATACAACACAAACTAATTAATCAAACTTTAGTTTAAACAATGCAGCAGGTGAAATTCAGTAAGTTAAAACAATTAACTAATTGCCTTCATGAATACCAATATTAAATAATACATAATCGTGGACTCGCATTTCAAAACTCTCCTGTTTTAAACAAGAAAAAGAACGATAGATTTTCTTATTATGCTTGAGTTTAAACCAAAGTTTTCTAGACCCTCTGTGGTCTAACAATTAAATTTTACTCTGCTGGGATTTAATGAATGCTGCTTCAGCTTCTGAAGTACCTACATATTTTTCTTCTTATTTACACATTACAATTGCAAGCCATGATCTTTATTCACAGTTTATTATGGGTAACTGTCAATAATACTCATTGATGGAAGGATAAAATAAGGAAACAAAACAAAATCTTTCATGATATTCCAAAGGCACATAATATTATGCAGTTTGCCTCTTTCTACTAAAAGCAGTGTATGGACAAATCAAAACCCCAAAATGCCCTGAAAGCTTTTGTTTCAAAATGACATGGTTTTGCTAAGTTGTTGTCGAAAAGGAAAAAAATACAGAAACGTGTATATCATTAGCACGACTGCATTCCATTATTTTCTTTTGCAAAATAAATTAGATAAATGGGGTTTGTATTGTTTGCTATACTTCACCCAGAGATTGGGATAATTAAGTTTCAAGAACTGAGATGCTTTAAAACACACTTAATTTAGTAAAATTGGTAAGGAAGCTACTGCAATTTAAAAAAAATAAACAAAAAAAGACAAAAGTTTCCTATGTCTTACTGGGTAATTTTCAGTGAATGTAGACTATGGCATTAGAAGTACAAAAGGTAACTAAAAATGCCATTAAATGAAATGTTCCAAGTCCAAGCAATTTCCTTCTTAACAGAAAGTAAAATGCAAACAGAGATTACTAAAACCCTGCTGTGTTTAATTTAAGTGTGTGTAAGCCTTTTACTCACAGTCATTTTGTCTGGAGATAATCATGGCATTCACAGTGGTCAGAGCTGTGAAGCATAGGTTGTCAAAAGTTGCTCGCTCTTTGATTCCACCTTGCTTGTGTCAGCCAGGGTTCATATCGGGCAAGTTCAGCTCATTTTTCTTCAAGGTACGATTCTCGTATTGCTGTCTTCATCAATTTGTTTTTGTTGCCTCCAGACTGCATGCAGCATCATGGAGTCGTGTGTGTAACTGCATGTCCACCATTGCCAGGTGACACAGTTGGCCATATAAAGGCAAAAAGACCTCTGTAGCTGTATACATGTAAATCAATTATATGTATCTTCATCTGTGGATTATTTACGTGTATATGCATGGTTTATTCAGTATAAAATTTCAAATGATAAAGCTCACAAATATGAAATCAACGTTTTTACACTATTCAAACTGCTAGAAGTACTTTATTACACACAGAATCCATTTTGAAAAATAAGCAAAATCTTGGTAGTGTTTCTCAGAGGTAAGGAAGAGAAGTGACTAAACCTATCTTTTAAATGTGTAGAACTAATAAGACTATTTTTCATTGGAATGATCATTTTTTCCAATATTTTAAAACATGTTTCATAATTTGAGACAAGAATATTTTGAAGAGAAGAGGATGTCATTTATGGAAGAGATGCCCAATAATATTTTGCCATTTCATATTCAACTTCTTCTAGTAATCCCTAAGATTTGCCATAATGTGATGATTAGGTCATTATTTTAATTTTCGAAATTATACATTGGGTATTTATAAAGCACCTAAGTGTGCAAGAATCCCTGCTGCTAGGTTATATATGCAAATGAAAAGACAATGAACAAAACAACGTAACATCTGTCTCTAAGTTAGACCATGAAGAATTATAAGATTTCCAGAAGTGGCATGTATGTGTATATGTATAGATATATAAATATCTTCAACTTTTCAGTAGAAAAAGGAAAGGTCCTTAGATGTTGGGTAAGTCATTTCTTAACATGTGAAGCACTCATGAAATATTACAATAAGCCAATTTTTTGGCATAATATAACCAACAGCCCCTGAAAACATTTAATATGAGCCAGAGCTGGGATAAAGGGAGTCCAGATATGTTAATAAACAATGTGATCCAACAGGCATTAAAAAAATGGTAAGGTCACCAAAACACGTGATGCAAAACTATGAAAGTGGCCTCTGCCATGTAACAGACAACCAGAGTACCAATTGGAATGACGGCGAGTCTTTGAGCTCACAGGAGCTTTGGATGTCATCAACAAGCTTAGGCTGTGGTCAGTAACAAGCAATTTGGGGTGTCCATGGACATTTAAAAGCATCCTAATGTCCTTTGTGGTGATGTGACTAGATCACGAAAAATTATTATTTGAAATGTGCCGTTTTCCCTCATTTATTTTAGGTAGCTTTTTTAAGGAAGCTATTATAATACATGATGATATAGTGTGTCTATATGTAACCGTCTCCTACAAGTTTCTCACTACAAACAGCATTAAAAGAGCTTGATATACAAGTGAGATTTATTCCAGGGATGCAGAGATGGTTTAACATTCGCAAATCAATCAACGTGATACACCACATTAATAAAATGAAGAATAAAAATCACATGATCATCTCAATAGATGCAGAGAAAGCATTTGACAAGATACAGCATCCATTTATGATAAAAACTCTGAATAAAATGGGTATAGAAGGAAAGTACCTCAACATAATAAAGACCATATATGGCAAACCCACAGCTAATATCATCCTTAATGGTGAAAAACTGAAAGCTATCCCTCTAAGAACAGGAACCAGACAAGGATGCCCACTGTCACCACTCCTATTTAACACAGTACTGGAAGTCCTAGCCAGAGCAATCAGGCAAGAGAAAGAAATAAAAGGGATCCAAATTGGAAAGGAAGAAGTGAAACTGTCACTATTTGCAGATGACATGATTTTATATATAGAAAACCCTAAAGATCCACCAGAAAACTTTTAGAAGTAATAAACGAATATGGTAAAGTTGCAGGATACAAAATCAACATACAAAAATCAGTTGCATTTCTGTACACTAACAACGAAGTAGCAGAAAGAGAAATTAAGAATACCATCCCATTTACAATTGCAACAAAAAGAATTAAATACCTAGGAATAAACTTAACCAAAGAGGTGAAAGATCTGTACACCGAAAACTATAAAACATTTCTGAAAGAAATTGAAGAAGACACAAAGAAATGGAAAGATATTCCGCTCTCTTGGATTGCAAAAATTAACATAGTTAAGATGTCCATACTTCCTAAAGCCATCTATAGATTCAATGCAATCCCTATCACATTTCCAACAACATTTTTCACAGAAATAGAACAAAGAATCTTAAAATTTATATGGAACAACAAAAGATCTGGAATAGCTAAAGGAATCTTGAGAAAAAAGAACAAAGCTGGAGGTATCACACTCCCTGATTTCAAAATATACTACAAAGCTATAGTAACCAAAACAGCATGGTACTGGCACAAAAACAGACACACAGGTCAATGGAATAGAATCGAAAGCCCAGAAATAAACCCACACATCTATGGACAGCTCATCTTTGACAAAGGAGCCAAGAACATACAATGGGGAAAAGAAAGTCTCTTCAACAAATGGTGTTGGGAAAACTGGATAGCCACATACAAAAAAATGAAAGTAGACCCTTACCTTACACCATACACAAAAATTAACTCCAAATGGATTAAAGACTTGAATGTAAGACCTGAAACTGTGAAACTTCTAGAAGAAAACATAGGCAGTACGCTCTTTGACATCGGTCTTAGCAACATCTTTTCAAACTCTATGTCTGACCAGGCAAGAGAAACAATAGAAAAAATAGGCAAATGGGACTACATCAAACTAAAAAGCTTCTGCACAGCAAAGGAAACCATCAACAAAACGAAAAGACAACCTAGCAATTGGAAGAAGATATTTGCAAACCATACATCTGATAAGGGCTTAATCTCCAAAATATGTAAAGAACTCATGCATCTCAACAACAAAAAAACTACCAACCCAATTAAAAAATGGGCAAAAGACCTGAACAGACATTTCTCCAAAGAAGATATACAGATGGCCAACAGACACATGAAAAGATGTTCAAAATCACTAACTATCAGGGAAATGCAAATCAAAACTGCAATAAGATATCACCTCACACCCGTCAGAATGGCTATAATTAACAAGACAAGAAGCAACATGTGTTGGAGAGGATGTGGAGAGAAGGGAACTCTTATACACTGCTGGTGGGAGTGCAAAGTGGTGCAGCCACTATGGAAAACAGTATGGAGATTCCTCAAAAAATCAAGGATAGAACTACCATATGATCCAGCTATTCCACTGTTGGGTATTTATCCAAAGAACTTGAAAACAGCAATTTGTAAAGGTACATGCACCCCTGTGTTCATTGCAGCCTTATTCACAATAGCCAAGACTTGGAAGCAACCTAAGTGCCCATCAAGGGACGAATGGATAAAGAAGATGTGGTATATTTACACAATGGAATGCTACTCAGCCATAAGAAACGATGAAATCCAGCCATTTGTGACAACATGGATGGACATTGAGGGTATAATGCAAAGTGAAATAAGTCAGAGGGAGAAGGTCAAATACCGTATGATTTCCTTCATTAAGTAGTAGATAATAACAACAATAAACAAACACATAGGGACAGAGATTGGATTGGTGGTTACCAGAGGGGAAGGGGCGAGGCAGGAGGGTGAAAGGGATAATTCGGTACATGTGTGTGGTGATGGGTTGTAATTAGTATTTCGGTGGTGAACATGATGTAATCTATGCAGAAATAGAAGTATAATGATGTACTCTTGAAATTTTTACAATGTTATAAACCAATGTTACTGCAATAAACAAAAAATTAAAAAAAATAAAATAAAAGTGCTTGATATATATCAGAAATGACATAGAATCTTAAAGCTTTTGAGATCATCTAGTGTAACCCACTGATACTGTCAATGAGAAAGTTAATGCTCAAAGATGATATGTTCCTTCATCAAAGATATACGTAGTTGGCAGGGCCAACATGTGTGACCAGTGGCTTGAGTATTGCATGACTACAAGGGGCACCTTCTCCACAGAATACAATTTGCCTAGCATCCCCTGGAATTATGAAAATTGTCAGAGTTATAAACTTAAATATTAAATGATGCAAAAAGGAATAAAGAAAACTCTCATGACCTCAATGAGTTATAAAGGCAGATTTCAATATCAAGATTACTTCAGATTCACAACAGCCACAGAGCCCTAGGCAAGCCTGGAAAGTAGGAAAATTGTATCTTTAATACCTCTGCAATCCCATCATTATGCATGTTCTATCCTTTTAAACATAATTACAAGTCATCCAAAACAGTGGTGTACTGGTATCAATTTATTGCCTCTCAACTCCAAATTCAAATTCAACATTTTTACCTGCTTTGTGTAAATAGACTTGGGCCCTTTAAAAATGTTCCCTTTGTCAGCTGACCAGGTGTTAAACTTTGTCAGTAGAGGGCACTGGAAAGAGATTGTGGGAGGGAAGGGTGTTGATCTCTGGTCCCAGTACGCTGGTTTGACAGTCTCCTGGAGTACACTGTGCTTCTTCATCCTGGGTAACTACTCTGGGTCCAGGCTCTGCAGTGCATGCAGTCTCTCCACCATCACACTTCACACTGCATCACTGCAACCTTCACAGCTTCTCCAGCAACCAGCTCTAGTGGTGCACAGCAGCCAGCATCACTCAGTAGCATCCCTCAGAAATTCCTTTGCAATTTTGTAGTAGTGTGCATCTGCTGAGACAATTCCCTTTGAACATCTTTCCCCAGCACCCGAAAAGATGGATTTCTAGATGGATTTCTGATGGATTTCCTCAGCCCGTGGGGGGAGGAGTGCTAGCACATTGCTATGAGTTGTGGCAATATTGCGTTACATTACGGTAGATTATATTTATTAGATTATACATATTCCATATTATGCATATTATACATTTTACATATTGCATATTTATATTATATTATCTGCTCTTACAGTATATATATATCTGTCATTCCTATATTCTTTACCATTCTCTTTACTTCTTACTACTTAATCCCTCATCATGTCAATTTACTGTTATAGGTAATAATTCTTTACATTCAACATTCTCTGTTCAAAATACTGTATAGTTTCTATTTCATCATTCGACCCATATTGTTACAAAAGCTTTACTAATTTATAGTTCCAAGAGCATTATATGAAGATTTTGTGTCCCCAATTCTTGACATTGTTAACTATTATGTTTTCAACATTTTATCCTTTAATTATTTTGATAAAGTGAAAATACAGTATTTAGCTTTTTAAATTGACATTTCTGTTTGTGTGTGTGTGTGTATTAATTGCTTATGGCCTTAAATCCTTTTCCATTGTTATGCAGGTTTTATTTTGAAAACTGTGATAGCTCCTAATATATAAAGAATATGTATCCCATATATAATATGTGTTGTAAAATTGAGCCCTTTAGTAGTTATCCAACCATTATGTTTGGTTAAGTTTCATACACACACACACACACACACACACACACACACACACATACATATATGACTAGGCTATATATACGTTTTAATATTTTTAAGTTTTTCAAGTCATGTTTTTATTCCAGTATGGTTCCTACTTTTCATATGCTGAATGGAAACTCTTTCTCTACTTCAAGTTTATATAAATATTAACTTTATTTTAAAATTTCTATTATTTTAAGACTTCTAATGTATTTAATTCTTAATTCATATGAAATTAAGTAGGTTTGTTGTGTGATCTATTTTTATTATTTTTCCCAAATTATTAGTCAATACTCCCTGTACTATACATTTAAAAATTATTTGTTGATTCACTGAATTGAATTCCACTTTCATTGTATTCTAAATTATCTGAGTTGTTTCTATTCTGTTAATTGTCTTTGTATTTCTATGCCAGACCACCTGTCCTTGATTATTGTAAGTACTTTTATAATAAAATAATACATATATATACTGTAATATAGTATTTGATATGGTGATTCTTCTTTTCATTACATATTTTTTAATTTGTCAGACAGATTTTTTTTAAAGCTATTGTCACCTGTTTTTATCCAGGTGAACATCACTACCATTGATGAAGCAAGATTTGTTTCTATTTTATCTTTATGTTGAATTGTAGTTTCATCAAAATAAAATTGCCTGTTTAGTCTTGACTCATAATTTTTGTGAACAATTTTAATGATAATGTTGAGAATGTTGTTTTATATTTGCTTGGATTTTCTTGATATAGTTTTTCTTAGTCTTTTAATTTTAAACATGCTATTATATTTAATATCTTGTCTTGTTTATAAATAGTATGCTTTCGAATATGATTTTGTAGTCAATTCAACACTTTTTTTTTTTTTGATGAGGAAGATTAGTCTTGAGCTAATCCTTCTCTTTTTCCTGAGGAAGATTGGCTCTGGGTTAACATCTGTGCCCATCTTCCTCTACTTTATATGTGGAATGCCTGTCACAGCATGGCTTGGTAAGCGGTGTGTAGCTCCGTGCCCAGAATCCGAACCTGCAAACCCCAGACCACTGAAGTAGAGCACGCAATCTTAACCACTATGCCACAGGGCTGGCCCTGAATCCCTTATTTTTAATAATAAAATTGATTATTGGTCCCACATCTGCCATCACTATCTTATGATTTCTATATTTTTTCTATTTATTTCCCTATATTTTATATTCTGCTATATGGTAATAGTTTGGTTTTTAAAATTGTTTTGATTTGTTTTTATTTTCTTTTATGTGTCAGAGACTATTTATTCATATTATTCTAAGTTCTCTTGCTAGTTCTACTGAAAATTTTCAAAGCATTTTAAACCCATATTTCTTATATGTGGACCCTTTTCTCAGAAAAATGCAAATACTCTCACATTTTGAATATAATTTCAGGAGAGACGAGGGCCTTTAATGCCAATCCATACATTCAAATTTAAGAATCTTTTCTTTTGAGGCTTTCTGCTTACAGGTATAAGATAATAGATGCAGCAAATCATGACCACTACTGCACAAACTAGACAAAAGTCTTGTTTTTAAAACATCATAGGGATGTGTAAAAAAAGAGAACAATGCAAACTAAATTTCCGGAGAAAGAGGAGCCCATCTTGGATTAGTTGAGATCTCTGGCATTTTTTTCTCTTGAAGGTGTTTGTTCCTGGGTTTAGACCAAGAACTCAACCAAAGGGAAAAGAAAGAGTGGAGGCTTTGATGACCACATGTGATGGCACGACATGCTGAAATCTAGAAAATCTCACACTCAGAACCAATTTTCCCTATGAGTCATTTTCTGAGCACTGTATTGGCACAGAAGTCTGAGGATATGGGCAAGAAAGGAAGAGTAAAATCACTGATTTAGAGCCTTTACAGTTCTTGTAAATGTCCATAAAATTAAAGTATGAGAATATCTCTCCAAATAAAGATTATCAGTAAAGAGATAGAAATTTTTAAAAAATAACTAAATGAAGTTCTAAAGTAGAAGGGGTTAAACAGAAGATTTGAACAAGCAGAAGAAAGAGTCAGCAAACTTTAAGATAGATCAATTTATATTATCCAGTCCAAGGAACAGAAAAGTAAAGGAACAATGAAGAAAGTGAACAAAGCCTCAGAAACCTTTGAGACAACATAAAGTATACCAATATATGCATAATGGGAGTACCAGAGGTAGGGGAGAGAAAGAAAGGGCAAAAGAAATATTTGAAAAAATAATAACTGAAAACTTCCCCAATTTAATGAAAAACATTCATGTACTCATTCAGGAAGCTCAACAAACTCTATGTAGGGTGAGGTCAAAGTTATGCACAAATAACAAAACACAATCAAATTGTCAAAATCTGAAGACAAAGAGAGTATCTTGAAAGCAGCAAGAGAAAAACAACTCATGACATACAAGAGATCTTCAAATATTAATAGCTGACTTCTCAGTAGGAATTATTGAAGCAAGTAGGCTGTGGGATAATGTACTCAACGTGGTGAAAGAAAAAAGATCTTCAACCAAGAATTCTATATCCAACAAAAACATCTTTCAAAAAAATGAATAAATTAAGGCACTTCTAGATAAACAAAAACTGAAAGAATATAACTCTATCAGACTTACTCTACCAGAAATACTAAAAGGAGTTTTCCTGCTAATATGACAAGACACTAGATAATAGTTCAAATCCGTATGAAGAGATAAAGACAATGATAAATGGTACATAAAAAACATGAAAAATAATATAAAGATCACTTTATTTAAAAGACTTTC
This sequence comes from Ceratotherium simum simum, assembly GCF_057802395.1. NCBI lineage: Eukaryota > Metazoa > Chordata > Mammalia > Perissodactyla > Rhinocerotidae > Ceratotherium > Ceratotherium simum. The sequence goes on from NC_141908.1 coordinate 28,340,670, forward strand.
TCTATTTGATTTAAAAGACAACTGCATAAAGCAATATTTATAAAACTATTGATAAACAGAAGAAAGATTTGATTTGTGTGACACTCTAAGCACAAAATAGGGGAGAAGATAAAATTCAATTGAAGCCATATTTTTGTAAATATAGAAATTAATTAGTTTTAATCCAAATTAAATTATCTCAAGTTAACATGGATATTGTAAGACCCAGAAAAACTGCTAGGAAAATAAAACAAAATAAATAAGAGAATTAAAATGGTATAATAGTAGTAACTATTTAGGACAAATAAGGCAGTAACAGAGGAATAGAGAAACAAATAATATACCACATATAGAAACAATAACAAAATGGTAAATGTAAATCATATTTATCAGTGATTACATTAAAAATAAATCAATTAAATTCTCCAAAGACAGATATTGACAGAGTGAACAAAAAAACACATCATCTGATAAAATAGATTGAAAATAAAAGGATGGAAATAGATATACCATTCGTAAAATAGTGCCAGAGTGTTATACTAATATAGATAATATAGACTCTCAGAGAAAAATTGTTACTAGATACAAAGAAGAACACTTTATAATGATAAAAGGATCAGTGCATTAGGGAGTTATCTCAAATAGATAAAGCAAAAAATGATGAAAAAAGAGGAGAGAAATAGACAATTCAAAATAAAAATTGGGAGAATGACATTACCAAGATGATGACATAGGTTGTTACTACTTTCACTCCCCCCACAAGAAGAACAGCTAACAACTATTCAAGGAATAGACACCACTGAGAGAATCTTAGAACATGAGGGTGAGACTGAAGCATCCCCCCAGTACCACAGAGACCAAGACAAATAGCATCAGAAGGGTAAGAGAAATGGCTACATGTTAACCACATTGCCCCTCCCCCAGGCCAGCACAGCACCATGCAAAAAGGTCTCCACTGAACCTCTGGTTCCTCCAATGGGAAAAGAGATATCAGGAGGGAAAACCTGCCCCCTCTAGTATTGTGGGTTGCTTTGCAGGAGACTCTACTCTGATCTCATGCTAGGGGGATTACAGAGAATGTGCTAGGCTTAACCACTGGGAATCTGATTGTGATGGGTGGGGGGCTTGCAACAACTAGCACACAGATCTTGGCAGACCTAGTTCATATCAGCAATGACTCAGTAGTAATCCCAATTAGTGGCTTTGCTCATCTGCAGAACCAAGTTGGGGGCACACTCTGACCAGGGCACTTGGCAGAGTGCAGATTTGCCTGATTCAGATCCTCAAACAAGGAGTTTTGTTGGCCCTAGAGCCCAGTTTGCCCACATCCAGTCAAGGAGCTAAATCACAGCCCCACCGATTGTGGAGAGTGTCTTCCAGCCCCATCTGACCAGAAGGGCTGGAGACAACTCCTGGAAGCTGTGAAGGCCAGTAACACCTGAGCTGAGAGTTGGGCAGGTAGAGCTGATAGTTTGCAGAGCAAAGCCAGTGGATCTCTTTGGTCAGGGAACTTCAAGTGCAGATTAGCTTGGGTTAAGACAGCAAATAAGGAGATTACTGACTTTAGAGCTGCTTTTCCTACTGCACCTGGGCAGGCAATCTAATTCACAGACCTCCTCATGGATGAACACAGTTTCTGCCTATCCAACCAAGGATCCTAACCGGACCACACAGGAAGGTTTATAGCCCGTTCGACAGCCCTACATACGGTGACACTTGAACAGAGAGCACAGTACATGGCTTCTGCCATTTGCAGAGCAAACCCAGTGGCCTCACCTGACCAAAGAATTCAGTGCATCCTCTGGCCTGATTTGAGTCTCCAAACAATGAACTGTACAGGCCTTGGGTCCCATCCTGCTGCCCTGCCAGGGCAAAGAAGCTGAATATAGTACCTAGTCCCAACCATCTGCTAGCTCTGACCAGAATATCCAGGCAACCACAGAGCCCATCCTTCAGCCTCACTTGAGTGGGGAAACAAGCCAGCAGTCCTACCCAACCGTTCTCAGCCAGTGGCAACCCCCCCATCCCTGTCCTCAGAGCTCAAACATTTGCCTCATCCAAAATAGACCATAATAGCAGACCCCACCTGCCCAAGGACATTACCAGCAGACACACCCAGAAACCCAAACTGAGCTGACTGTTGAAGAACTGTCTCTGCCAAAGCAAAACTGTAAAGTCTGGAAGAGGAGCCTTATTACTCAAATGTACGGATACCAACAAAAGAAATCAAGAAACACAAAAAATCACAAGTTTGACATGACCAAAGGAAACAAATAAAGTTCCAATAACTGACTACTTACTAAAGAAGTAAAGATCTATGAACTGTCAGATAAAGAATTCAAAATAATCCTCTTAAGGAAGTTTAGTGAACTACAAGCAAACACAGACAACCAAACAAAATTAGGAAAAGAATGCATAAACAAAATGAAAAGTTTGACAAGGAAACAGAAACGATAAAAAGAAAAAAAAAACCCTAGAGATGAAAAATACAATAACTGAACTGAAGAATGCAATAGAGAGTTTCAAAAGTAGACTCAACTATGCAGAAGAAAGAATCAGCAACCTGGAGGATAGGACATTGGAAATTACCCAGTCAGAGGACCAAAAAGAAAAAAGAATAAAAAGGAGTGAAGAAAGCCTATGGGAAGTATGGGCACAATGAAAAGAAACAATATTTGCATTATGGGAATTCTAGAAGGAGAAGAGAAAGAGAAAGGGAGAGAAAGTATATTTAAATAAATAACAGCTGAAAACTTCTCAAACCTTGGGAATGAAATGGACATCCAGGTCCATAAGACCCAAAGGACCATAAATAGGTTGAACTTTAGTAGAACTACACTGAGACACGTTATAATTAAATCATCAAAAGTCAAAGACAAAGAGAATTTTAAGAACAGCAAGAGAAAAGAGAGAAGTTACATATAAAGGAACTTCCATGAGACTGTCAGTAGATTTCTCAACAGAAACTTTTCAGGCCAGGAGAGATTGAGTTGACACAGTCATAATATTGAAAGAAAATAATTGTCAACCAAGAATTCTATACCAGGGAAGGCTGTCTCTCAGAAACAAAGGTAGGGTAAAGACTTTCCTGAGCAAACAAAAGCTGAAAGAATTCTTTACCATCAGACCTGCCTTACAAGAAATGCTAAAGGGAGTTCTTTGAGTGGAAGTAAAGTAAAAGTAAAAGTAAAAAAAAGGTAACATCACAAAAACATAAAAAGGTAGTGTAAATCTCATTGATAATGGTAAATAAATGGTAATAGTTAGATTCTGCAATATGGTAATAGTGGTACAAAAGTCACTTACAACTCTAGTTTAAAAGATAAAAAAAGTAGTAAAAATAACCATAACTATAATAATTTGTTATTTCTTACACAATATTAAAAAACATGTAAATTTTAACAGCAGTTACCTAAAATACGAGGGGTGGAGAAGTAAAACTGTAACCTTTATGAATTCTATTAATGTTAAGTTGTTATCTGTTTAAAATAGGATGTTATAAGTTTAAGATATTTTATGTAAACCTCATGGTAACCCCAAGGGGAAATCATGTAGTAATTACACAAAAGAATATGATGAAGAAGTCAAAGCATACTGACCAAAAAAAGACAACAAAACACACAAAAAAGAGAGCAGGATAAGAGAAAAGAAACAATGGATCCACAAAACTACCAGAAAACAATTAACAAATGGCAGCAGTAAGTCCTTACCTATCAATAATTACTTTAAATGTAAATGGATTAATTTCTCCAATTAAAAGACAGAGAACGGCTGGAAGGATTAAAAAAAAAAAAAAAAAGATCCCACAATATGTTGCCTGCAAGAGACTCACTTTAACCTTAGATACACACACAGACTGAGAGTGAAGGGATGGGAAAAGACATTTCAAGTAAACGGTAACGAAAAAAAAAAGCAGGCATAGATATACTTATATAGACAAAACAGGTTTTAAACTAAAAATGGTAAAAATCAACAAAGTCATTATATAATGATAAGGGGGTCAATACATCAAGAAGATATAACACTTGTGAATATTTACGTGCCCAACATTGGAGCACCTAAATATACAAAGCAGAAAATAGCAGAGCTAAAAGGAGAAATAAACGGTAATACAATAACAGCCGGCTACTTTAATATCCCAATTTTAACAATGGTTAGATCATTCAGACAGAGAATCAATAAGGAAAAAACAGAATTGAATAACACTATAGAAAAAAAGAACCCAACAGACCTATACAAAGCATTCTGTCCAACAACAGCAGAAAATATATTCTTCTCAAGCACACATGGAACATTTTCTATGATAGACCATATGTCAGGCCGCAAAACAAGTCTTAGCAAACTCAAGAAGATTGAAATCATACCAGTTATCTTCTCTAACCATAATGGCATGAAACTAGAAATCATTAACAAGAAGAAAACTGGAAAATTCAAGAACACATGGAAATTAAACAAAAGTCTCCTGAACAACCAATAGATCAAAGATGAAATTTAAGGATAAATAAAAAAGTTTCTTGAGATAAACAGAAATGGAAACACAACATACCAGAACTTATGGGATGCAGCAAAAGCAGCTATAAAAGGGAAGTTCATAGCAATAAATGCCTACATTGACAAACAAGAAAGATCACAAATAAACAATCTAACTCTATAATTTAAGGAACTAGAAAGAGAATAAACTGAGCCCAAAATGAACAGAATAAAGGAAATAATAAATATTAGAGAAAGAACAAATGCAATAGAGAACAGAAAAACAATAGAAAAGATTAACCAAGCTAGAAGTTGGTTCTTCAAAAAGGTAAGCAAAATTGACAAAGCTTTAGCTAGACTAACAAAAGGAAAAAGAGAAGGGACCCAAATCAACAAAATTTTAAATGAAAAAGTAGACATTACAACTGATACCACAGAAATTCAAAGGATCATAAGAGGCTACCATGAACAACCATATGCCAACAACCTAGACGAACTAGAAGAAATGGAAAAAAATCTTAGAAACATGCAACTTACCAAGACTGAATTAAGAAGAAAGAGATAATCTGAATAGATTAGCTACTCGTAAGGAGATTGAATCAGTAATCAAAAATCTTCCAACAAAGAAAAGCCCAGGACCAGATGGCTTCACTGGTGAATTTTATCAAATACTTAAAAAAGAATTAACACCAATCTTTCTCAAACTCTTCCAAAAAGTAGAAGAGGAGAGAACACTCCCAAACTCATTTTATGAGGCCAGCATTATGCTCATACCAGAACCAGAAAAGGACACTACTAGAAAGAAGACTATAGGCCAATATCTCTGATGAACATAGATGCAAAAATTCTTAATAAAATACAACAAAGTGAATTTAGCAGCACATTACAAGGAATCATTCACCAGTATCAAGTGCGATTTATCCCTGGGATGCAAGGATGGTTCAGCATACACAAATCAATCAATATGATACATCACATTAATAAAATGAAAGAAAAAAATCATATGATTATCTCAATAGACCTAGAAAAAGCATTTGACAAAATTCAACATCCATTCATGATAAAAACTCTTAAATTAAGCATAGAAGGAACATATCTCAACATAATAAAGGCCATATATGACAAGCCCACAGCTAATATCATACTCAATGGTAAAAAGTTGAATGCTTTTCCTCTAAAACTGGGAACAAGACAAGGGTGCCCACTCTCACTATTCCTATTGAACATAGTACTAGAAGTCCTAGCTAGAACAATCAGGCAAGAAAAAGAGATAAAAAATATCATAATTGGAAAGGAAAAGGTAAAATTGCATGATTTTATATATAGAAAATTCTAAAGACTTAACCATAAAACTGTTAGATCTACTCAATGAATTCAGTAAAGTTGCAGGGTACAAAATTAACATACTAAAATCAAGGGTGTTTCTATAGACTAACTACAAATTTTCTGTAAAAGAAATGAAGAAATTGATCCCATTTACAATAGCATCAAAAGAAATAAACTACTTAGGAATAAATTTAAATTACCTGGTGAAAGATCTCTACTCTGAAAACTATAAGACATTGCTGAAAGAAATCAAACAAAACACAAATAAATGGAAAGGTATCCCATGTTCATGGAGTGGAAAAATTAATATTGCTAAAATGTCAATACTACCAAAAGCCATCTATAGATTCAAAGCAATCCTTATCAAGATTCCAATGGCATTTTTACAGAAGTAGAAAAAACACTCCTCAAATTTATATGGAACCACAAAAGACCCCAGATAGCCAAAGAAATCCTGAGAAAGAACAAACCAGGAGGCATCAGACTTGCTGATTTCAGGTATACTATAAAGCTATAGTCATCAAAACAGTGTGCTACTGGCATAAAAACAGGCAAATAGATCAATGGAACAGAATCACAGAATGAAGAGACCAGAAATAAACCCAAGCATATGCAGTCAACTAATATTGACAAGGGAGCCAATAATACTCACAGGAGAAAAAAACCATCTTTTCAATAAATGGTGCTGAGCTAATTGGGTATTCACTGAAAAAAAAAAAATGAAACTGCACCCATATCTTACACCACTCACAAAAACTAACTCAAAATAGATTAAAGACGTAAATGTAAGACCTGAAACAATGAAACTTCTAGAAGAAAACGCAGGACTAAAGCTCTTTGATATGGATCTTGGTAATGACTTTTTAAATATAACACCTAAAGCACAAGCAACAAAATAAAAAATAAGCAGGTGGGACTATATTAAACTAAAAAGTTTCTGCACAGCAAAAGAAACCATCAACAAAGTCAAAAGAGAAACTTTGGAATGGGAAAAAAATATTTGCAAACCATATATCTGATAAGAGGTTGAAGTGGAAAATATATAAAGAACTCATATAACTCAATAGCAAAAAAAACCGAAAAACAAAACCCAATTAAAAAATGGACAATGGACCTTAAAAAACATTTCTCCAAAGAAGATATATGAAAAGCCAACAGGTACATAAAAGGATGCTCAACATCATTAGTCATTGGAGAAATAAAATTAAAACCACAATGAAATATCACCTCATGTCTGTTAGAATGGCCACCATCAAAAAACAAGAGATAACAAAGGCTGGTGTGGATGTGGGGAAAAGGGAAGCATGTGAACTGTTGGTGGGAATGGAAATTGGCACAGCCACTATGGAAAACAATGTGAAAGATCCTTAAAAAATTGTAAATAGAACTACCATATGATCCAGCAATTTCACTTCTGGGAATATATCCAAAAGAAACAAAAACACTAACTTGAAAAGATATGTGCACCTCCATATTCAAAACAGCATTATTTATAATAGCCAAGACATAGAAGCAATCTAAGTATCAACAGACAGGTGAATGGATAAAAAAGTTGTGGTATATACGTGCAATGGAATATTATTCAGTCATAAAAAACAATGAGGAAATTCTACCATTTGTGACAACATGGATCGACCTTGAAGGCATTAAGCTAGGTGAAATAAGTCAGACAGAGAAAGACAAATACTGTATCATTTCAATTATATGTGAAATCTAAAAAAAAAAAAAACAAAAAACCAAACTCATAGAAAAGGAGATCAGACTTGTAGTTACCAGAGGCAGAGAGTGGGGGGAGGGGAAATTGGAGAAGGGTAGAAAAAATGTACAAATGTTGATTTATAAGATAGATAATTACTAGTGATGTAATGTACAACATGATAACTGTAACTAACACTGCTGTATGATATATAGGAAAATTGTTAAAGGAATGAATCCTAAGATTTCTCATTATAAGGAGAAAAATGTTTTCCTTTTTTCTTTTATTCTTTCTTTTCTTTGTATTGTATGTATACGAGAAGACGGATGTTAGCTAAACCTACTGTGTAAATCATTTCACAATACGTGTAAATCAAACCATCATGCTATACACCTTAAACTTATACGGTCATATATGTCCATTATTTCTCAATACAACTGGAGAAATAAAAAGATTTCTTTAAAAACAAATAAATGAATAAATAAATAAAAGTTGGAAACTACAATACCCTTGACCTTACAGAAATAAAAAGGATATTCAAACACATGGAAGCAAAGAGTAGAATGATAGTTACCAGGGGCTGGTGGGACGGGGAAATAGGGAGCTATTTTTCAATGGGTATAAAGTTTCCCTTAAGCAAGACGAAAAAATTTTACTGATCTGCTGTGCAATAGTGCCAATAGTTAACAGTACCTTATTGTGCACTTAAAAAATGTAAGAAGGTAGGTCTCACATTAAATGTTTTCACCACACAGTAAACAAAACAAAATAAAAACAAAAACAAAGGAGCATGAGGAAATTTTTAGAGGTGATGGATATGTTTACTACGTTGATTGTGGTGATGGTTTTATGGGTGTATGCATATGTCCAAACTTACCAAATTGTAAACATTAAATACGTGCAAATTTTAATGTCAATTATACCTTAATAAAGCTGTAAAAAAAATAAAAAGATACACATAGAGATCAATGGAATGGAATTGTGAGTCCAGAAATAAACCTTCACATTCATAGTCGAATTATTTTTGAAAAGGATGACAAGATCATTCAATGGGTAAAGATTAGTCTTTTCAACAAATGGTGTTGGAACAACTGGATATCCACATTCAAAAAAATAAAGTTGGGCCATTACCTCACACCATATACAAAAAGGAAACTCAAAATGCATCATAGACCTAAATGTAATATCCAAAACTATAAAACTCTTAGAAGGAAACATGTGAGTAAATTTCCTGACCTTGGCTATGCAATGGTTTCAGAGATGATACCAAAAGCATAACTGACAAAAGAAAAAATATTTAAATTGATTTAATCAAACTTTGAAATTTTTGTGCTTCAAAGGAAAGCATCAAAAGATAAAACTAAAAAGTAACTCACAATAGAGGAGAAAATATTTGCAAATTGTATATTTGATTAAGAACTTTTATCCAGAATATATAAAGTATTTACAAAACCCCATGGTAAAAAGTCAAATAACCAATTTAAAAATGGGAAGTTGATGTTAACAGATATTTCTCCAAAGAAGATGTACAGATGACCAATAAACATAAGAAAATATGATCAACATCATGAGTTGTTAGGGAAATGCAAAACAAAACCACGTGATGCGATTTCACACCCACGAGAACAGCTAAAATAAAAAAACATAGACAACAACAAATGTTGATGACAAATGAAGAGAAGTTGGAATACTCATTCATTGTTGTTGAGATTGTAAAATGGTACAGCCACTTTGGAAAACAGTGTGGCAGTACCTCAATAAGTTAAACATAAGCTATCTGACACAATAATTATACTTCTATACAAGAAGTATACACAAGAGAAATTAAACCATATGTCTTTGCAAAATGCAATTGTATACAAACAACTGCAGCATTCTTCATAACAGCCAATAAATGGAACAAACCCAAATGTTTATCAACTGATGGATGGTTAAACAAAAATGTTCTATATTCATATAAGAAATATTATTTGACAATAAAAAGGAGTGAAGTAGTCATATATCATACAACATGGAAGAACCATAGAAATAGTATGCTAAGAGAAAGGAAAAGTCAAGCAAGTCCATGCATTATATAATTGCATCAATATGAAATGTCCACAATAGACAATTCCAAGGGGAGAGAAAGCAGATTAGTAGTTTCCAGAACCTAGGGAGAGAAGGAAATTGAGAGTGACTGCTAAAGGGTATGGGATTTCTTTTTGGGGTCATGAAAATATTCTAAAATTAGATAGCAGTGATGGTTGCACACAACTCTGTGAATATCCTAAAAACCATTGAGTTGTACACTTTAAAAGGGTGAATTTTATGATATGTAAATCATATATCAATAAAGCTGCTATAAAAATGCTATAAAAGTAAGAATAGTGGTATATAAAAAAAATTTTAAAATATATTTACCTCAATCTTATTTACCCCAAACTTTTTTGAAGTGTCAGATAATCACAAATGAAGGTTTGATCTCACCACTGTGAAGACATTTTCATGAATTTTGGTGGGGATTTTGGACAAAAATTAGATGGAAAACAGATAAAATTTAGGGCTGCCAGAAATACAAATGTGGAGATTGCAGAAGGGTATGAACAAAGTAAATACATATGTTTGAAAAATTATTTGAAATATATATTTTATTTAAAAATTTATTTAAAAATATTTTAATATCATATGTATCTTTCTGATACATGAAGTGTGCGCAGGGCTGGCTTGTGCTAGTTCAAGGGCTGATTGTTACACTCTCAGGAATTTTGTAAACCATCTGTTAAACCATTGGTAGCTTGAATTTAGCAATGGTGGGAGTATTTACACCATGAAAATTGGCAAATGCTACACACCAAGGCTCTTCCTTTCCCCCAAAACACTGGTTGCTAAATATTTATTAGCGCACCACAAATATTAGCTTTCACAAGGAAGAATAAAGAAATGATATTTAAGCCATTTTCTTAAAAGAGCGGTTGACAAAGTGAAAATTTATTGGCCAATTTATATGCTAACACTGATACCAAAGGACTATAATTTACTAAGAGAACTAAAAAAAAATTCTTGATTGTAGAGGTTTTTTCGTTATATACGCAAGATGTTAATATTTTTCTATTATACATATTTGTGAAAAAATAATAGTATAAAAGAGAAAATTGGTTTTATCTGTATACATTGTTTACAACTTCTTCATCCCTTATCTCTGTTATTAGAAAAGTACTAGTAAAGAAATTTCAATATTAGTCACATTATGTTATTATTACTTGGCTTGATAGGCAGAATGACTTATTCATTTTGTCCCCTCAAACACAGATCATTCAAATCTTGACTGCTGACCCTGCTAGCAATCATTTCACTGGATGATGCAAAATGTTCCAGTCTTTTTCTCACTCAAAATGAGGTGACACCAGAGTTATCACAGCAATCTTATCCATCCACTGATTTCTCGTCAGCTGAAGGATTGACTTCAAGGCATCTGCTAGTTCTTCAGGGTTTTATTTGGATTATGAGGTTGAAAGCTTTGTTTCTTTGTATTTGATGAAAGTAATTACTACATTCTTCGTTCCTGAGACAGAGCACTACTAGAGTTGTCAAAGTTCACCTGATGATCATGTGGAATGAGTGCTTTATCTTTACGGCTTTAACTTCAGGAATCCATTGATCAATCTGTTCTATTTTTAATATTCTACCCAAAATCTGTTTTAAAATCATTTTAATCTTACTTTATAGTATATTGATTTTTTAGGTGTTTAGCATGTTTCACTTTCAAAAATCAAGATGAATGCTAAGTGTACTGGAAAATGTCTACATAAAGGTGCTCTATAAAATAAATGTTTTTGTTAGACTCAACTTCCAGCCACCCATCAGGAACAGATGATTTTAAAAGATTATTTCAGCTATCTATGGTGGAAAAAAAATAAATTTTTTTTATTTTAATGCAGTTTCAAGCAGCGGAAATTTGAAAATATTTCACGATTTAAAAAAAATGAAGGTAACAGGGTAGTAGCTACTTTAATCTTATGTGTCAAATCATTCGGGATCTATTAAAATCCAATTGATTTTTATTACCATATTTAAAACACAGTTGAAAATGAATTCTTATCAAATAACTACATTTTTGCATAATTGTTCTTTTTCTGGTTAAGCTTGAGATTTTCTTGTTTGTTCATTTTTCTGGAGGAGAAATATTTGAGTAATAGAGAGTAAAGTGTTCTTATCCTTTGAAAGCGTGTCCTGCCACTTGGTCGTGTGCATATATATAGGAACTATATGATCATCTAAGAGGTCCTGAAACTGCCTAGATTCCTTTTGAATTTAATGTGATTTTATTTATAGAGACACTTGTCGCTGCGATACCTTGAATCTTAGATTAAAAAAAAAAAACTAAAAGTGATGAAATAATAGTGATCAAATTTAAATGTGAAATCCCTTGTTCAGGAGAATATCATATCCTCTGAGCCTAACTGTTATACAAATGGAAAAAATTCCCTCTCAGAGCTGGAGACCAATCATTGGTATCAGTTTTAGAGAGACAGAAACCTTTCTCAGGGCTAAGAGACAGCAGGAGGAGTAGTAATGTCAGTTGGAACCTTGATACACATCAAAGGAAATGAAGCCCTATGGCTGAAGAAATTACATGGATACCATAGACCAATAATTTTAAATATTAAAAGGCTCTTTTCAAGCTAAGGACAATTTGTAGTTATAAGCAGACAGCCCAAGGTTAGCAAGTACTGAGAAAAATCAGTCCCTTGAATCCAAGGGTTTTTTTTACCTTCAAGCTTCTTAGGGATTAAAGTGACTCATCTAATTCTCCCTGATCAATGTAATATTTTTTCTACCATTGTCCTGTGTGTGTGTGTGTGTGTGCGTGCGTGTGCATGCTTTAACATCACCTTATGTACATATTTAAAAAATAAACTATCTTCAATCCATTTTGTACATCATATATTGAAGAAACATGTCAATTTTTAATTTCAGTAGAAGTGTATTGTCAATTGGGATGTCTCTAGCCTATTTCAAACTTGATATTTAAGTTGATATTCAAATTTGAAGTCTCATTTTCTTTCTTAATAAAAGCTATTTCATTTAGCTACCAGACTATGCTTTTGTTGTGTCAACCTGATAATATAAGCAGATAGTTAGGCGTTCTGATTTATGATGGTCTCTTTAAAAGATAGCTTGCATGTAACTCTTCAGTCTAGAGTATTTGCTTGCTTGGTTTCTAACAAAGGCTCATTAAAATGAGTGAAACTGATATAAAACTTACCTTGAAACTGTTCCCTTGCCGAACTCTATTCTCAAAGGATTTTCTAATTTGCAATTTATATTTTAGACTTTGACCAAGATATTAAAAAGAAATAACATGTACTACTATCTGAAAATTCTTGGTACTATTTCAAAAGTGGAATAGAGTCATGGTACTTGAATTATTAAGACATTTGTGTTTATATCATTTATTTATAAAGGGAGAGAATGCCACATGATTTGTTACTAATTAAATGGCGTTTTGAAAATTGTGATTCAATGACTTTTGTCATTTTCAAATACCAGGGCAATTTTTGTATCTAAATTAGTATAAGGAGGTTTAGATTTTGAAACCAGATGATGTTTGAACATATGAATAAAACTTAACTTTCTTTTCTAATATGATCATTTTGATGTGAACAAAATAAGCTCTTTGACTCTGTTTTAGGCTTCTATTTTCTCTCATGTTTCATATAGAGAACAATTTAATGTAACATATATGTTTGGTCATCTTCAGTCTGAGTTTTAAGATACTAAGTAAAATCTCAATAAACAGAATTTTTAGCTTATGAGTTATAGTCTGGTTAACTGAATTTCTGATTAAGTTAGAGTGAAGATAAGATTAAATTCTAATTGTAAAACTTTGTAAAATATGTTTGTTTATTTTTCAACCTTAAAATACTGAACTTAATTAAATTTTTTTCTATAATTCATTGTTTTTTTATTGTACCTCAGGGTAATCATGTTGAACGTGAATTATAATTTTCCAAAACTAGATGAAAAAGATTAGGTTATATAAGCAGTGACTTGAGGACACTGAGAAGCTGCTTTATGAAGAAACTCCTGAATCAGCTGGTTTTCCCTGATTATGGGCTTCCTCATAAAAAGTATAGAAAAGTTTTTCAAAATTTTATTATCTGGGGATTCTGATTGGTTGGAATTCATTTAATCAAGATTCAATGAAGAAAAATGACTAAAGTGACCTAAAATAGATATATTATGGTTAAAAACAGCAATGACCTAGATTCTCAACTTAATTTTTTAAAAAGCAAAAACGATGTGGCTAATTTCACTGTTGCTTAGGAAAATAGAAAGATTGGACACTAGAATTTTCCAATAACTTCTTATTGGGGGACTCCATCTGATTTTGGATCTGTAAATGATTTGATGATCCAAGGAAGGCATCCAAATCACATCTTGATAGTGAGCTTGTGTACAATGAACTGTCTCCCATTTTTTATTTTGTTTGCTCATTGACTTGGGAATATGTGTGCAAAACAAATATGTAAATCTCTTTGTACGACTACCTACTTCCCACGTACCTAATGGCTGGAGCTGTCCTGAGTACCATTCACCAAGGCTTTGAATACAAAAAGCAATATAACTAGCCCACCATTGTACTAGCAGAAGTTTTTGTCCCATGGATAGCTCAGACCACACTTGTAGTACAGCAAAAGTGCCATCTGGAAGTAATTCACTGTTATTGGTTCTTATCAGGTCTGCTGAGGATTTTTTTTTTTTTTTATCTAGTATAAATGAATCATAGAACAGACTGATGTATGCTCTTTAAACTATAAAAACTTGTTAGGCTATCATCTTACCATGCAAAATAGAAGTCTAATAGAGGTAAGCTAGATCATGTGAGCCTGTGGTATGAATGTGACATGTGAAGGGAGAAATAGACTGAAATCTGTCTGCATTATACCAGGAAATTACATATTCTTCTTAAAGTAAAATAAACACTTGACAAAGCTGTTAATCATCCCTAGTGGAAAGGATTTACGGATTCAATATTAAGATGATGAGCTTCCCACTGGTCTTAGAAGCACTGTAGTCAAATGAATCCATTTTCCTCTGAAATCATTTAGATAAAAATTACATTCGCATTGAGGAATATGAATGGCTTGAATGCTAAAATGTCACTTTAAAAATGCATTGTCCCTTCTGTGGGATCCTAATAGCTTTCAGTTAATATTTGGTTAGAAGAGAAAGACGTCCAAATCCAAACCACTTTCCTGAATGGAGAAATAACCAATATTTTCTGTGAACAAAAGAATGAGACTGAGAATGACAACAGAGGTAAGTATATACATCTCTCAAATTCTCTTCATATTTATGCATGTAACTCAGCCATAAAAGAATATGCATTTTCATCTTAGGATTACTTCATAAAACCTCTCTCTCATATTTTAGGGTAAATTGAAACAATCTTTGACTGATAACATATTTGGAAATTTACCTGCAGAGATATTGTAGCTGGTAACTCCTATAAAAACAAACAATTTTTAGAAGTTATCCATTCACAAAGAGATTATAGAATTTAGTGATTAAGGATGTGTGCAGTGCTGTATAAGTGCATTTGTTTCCTAGGAAACAAACTAACACTGTGCCACTGAAGAAATTTGTAAGCATTAAAATATTCTGTAATCAGGCCCCGGGAGAACATATTAAATTTTTTAAAAGGAATAAATATTTGACATCCTAGCCATTTTCTAAATATGCTTGTAGATGAGGCCTGCTTTCAAGGGGCTATGTTTCAAGGGTGAAATCAAATGATATAATAGGTGAGTGAACAACATACTTTAACATGCCTAATCCAGGTGGCAGGACTCATAGAGGTATCAGCCTGAACAATTGAAGTCATTCAAAACAATGAGGTAAGAATGACTACAACAAGACAAAGGGAAACTAATGTTAGAACAAAGGTTCAGAGACAGGAATGAAAGGACATAGATTCAAAACACAGCCATCTTGAAACCAAAAGGGTACAATTAAAGAAATAAATTACCTTATTCTCAGGAGGCACCATTACAGGTGGCCAGACTAAGAAAGTAGTCATCCAAATGATGCTATTTGCTGCATAATAAGGACACACCAGTCCAAAAATATGTTCTCTGTGTGCCTATCATGGAGCCTAAAATCTCCACCACTGAGTTACATTTCTGGATCTCTGTGACTATGAATGGCGGTAAAGCATTTTTGTGATGCCTTGTATTGTAGTGAAATAGAGAAAATAGAAGGTTTGGATCTGGCCTCACTATCCCTTTAAAATAGAGATTATGATATTTGCTCATAGGGTTGTTGAAAGTGTATATTTTTTAAAAAATTGCAGTATATGAGATAAAGTGTGTTGTTCAAGTAAGCGTTCAATGCATGGTAGTAGTTATTATCTTTGTTACTAAAAATAAGAGTCATACATTACTAGGAATCACACATATTCTAGCAACTACTATGCATTTTGCCCTAATCGCAGTGAGCTTTTGGAAAAGATAGATGGTAAAATATAAACAAGTGCATATATAGTATAAAATACATCTGATAATGATTTTTGCTCTGAAGAAAAAGCAGCAGTGGTGGGAGAGATAGGAGATCCCATTTTAGCTATGATGAACAGAGAAAGGATTTTCTGTGCAGGGGACATTTGAGCAGAGACCTAAAAGAAGTGAAGGAGTGAATATGCTAATAGCTGGTGGAAAAGTATTACAGATAGAGGAAAAAGTTGTAGGACACAGAGTACACTTGGTTGAGTAACAAGAAAAAGGACAATGTGACTAAAAAGAAGAATGGAGATAAAAAATGGAAGGAATAAAATTAGGATGTACTTAGAAACCAGAAAGTATTAGGGCTGGGAGTCCAAAGTCAGGACTTTGGTTTTGTTCTATGTGTAATGGGAAGTTACTGGAAGATATTGTTCAGACAATGACAAGAGCTGAATTGTGTTTGACCCCTACGGTTACAGCAGGTATATTTAATTGGTGGGAGGAGTTGCAAGGTCAAGGCAAATGTTTTAGTACTGCAAAGGTTTTAATACTGTCTATATGCGTATTGTGCAGAAAATGCAATAAACAGGTGGCTGATGTGAGAAGGTGTGTGTCTGGTTGCTGCATGAGAAACCTGGGCACCTCTGAGGAGAAGGTATTAAAAAGAAGCAGAAGAGTTTAAATCCTGACTCTTACCTTTTGTGGACAATATCTACATTTCAGGATACAGTCTCCAGAGAGGACCGTGACCATTCCATCGTGTATGAGTGGATTTACGGTTCTCTTTCACATAGAGTTGGCACCATTGCGAGAAATGCCATTTGCCTTTTTCTCCATTAATCATGTGTGGCCACAAACACTGGTAGTCGCACATGATCCTCATTAAAGAAGAAATATTCAGAGGTCAACTTTTGTCATTATTGTCTCTGCAACATACAGATGGAGAACAGCATGGTGTACGTGGGGAAAAAAATATTTAAAATCTGAAGTTAGGGGAGGAATTAGGGTTTATTTTCATTTGGGAGATTGTGAGATATTCTATCTTACAGTAATGTGCTGTTCAGAGGTCCTCTCAGCCATGAAGGAAAATTATTGAAATTGATCTCAGTAAATACTTTCTATTGGAAAAGCTCTATGAATATGCAGACAAAAGCACTCATTTAATAAGCAAGATATAGAAATATATGATTACAGCTAGTCAGGAGACTATATACATATGGAAGCAAGTTGAGCATGAAAGTCTAAGAAAGATTTAAAAACAGATTGTAGATATAAAATACATATATGGGCCTAAAAAATCAGAGAAAAGTAAATGTGGCCATTTCACCATAAAATGACATATAAATACCTACCTTAGGCAAATTAGAACCTATAAATATCTTGGAGAGAAATTTTGAACAACTTTCAAAAACTCCAATTTAAATTCTGGTTATCTCACCTACGATAGAATGTCTACGGTTTCCAAAGCATATTTATTAGACCTTTGGTTATCAGATTTGGCATCGTATCTTGTTTTCGTCAGTCTGCTTGGGAGAGGATGAGGAATGAGGTTAAGGCTGGTGGCACGTTAAGCTCTAGCTACTTTGGCAGAAGTGCATGGTGAGGCTGACAGAGCACCTGCCTCTGGTCCTCTAGCTTCTGGCCAGTGAGTTTTATCAAATACGTATGTAAAGTCCAGAGTAATAAAAAGAAAAAGCATAGTTCTAAATGGAAAGTAAACGTTACTGCGTTCATTAAAACTGCATTGTCCAAAACAGTAGCCACTAGTTACAGGTTTATCTATTTTAGCCATAACTCTTGCAACACTTGAAATGTGGCTGGTCTGAATGAAGATGTTCTGTAAGTGTACAATGCACACCTGATTTAGAAGATTACATACAAAAAACAAGAATGTAAGATACCTCATTAATAATTTTTTTCTTCTTCTTTTTTTTTTTTTTGTGAGGAAGATTGGCCCTGAGCTAACATCTGTGCCAGTCTTCCTCTATTTTGTATGTGGGATGCTGCCACAGCACGGCTTGATGCATGGTGGTGTGTAGGTCTGCGCCTGGGATCTGAACCCATGAACCCCGGCCACTGAAGCGGAGTGTGCAAACTTAGCCACTATGCCACTGGGCCAGCCCTTCTTATTAATAATTTTATATTGATTACATGTGAAATGATAATATTGTGGATATTTTTGTTTAAATAAAATTTTAATATTAAGTTCAACTGTTTCTGTTTACTTTTTAAGTATAACTACCAGAAAATTTAAAATTACATATTAGCTAGTACTTGTGGTTTTCATCATATTTCTATTGTACGGTTGTATTAGAACTTTTTTGGGCTGGGCTTTAGATTGGCCAATGAAATATGCATTGGGGGAGAGAAAATGAGTATTGTGGCTAGAATGAGAAGAGTATTATTTTGATATTCAGTCTGAGTCTGAATCCAAGCTGTATAATGTAACAGCTACATGACCACGGACGTTTTATTTAACTTCTCTGAGGTTCAAATATAAAGAATAATAATATTAGAGTTTAAGATTATGAAAAATGTACCTAACACAGTCCCTGGTTCATAGGAAGTGCTAGGCCAACTTATTTTTTCCTTCCAGCACTACAAAAGACAAATCTGAACTCTGTCTACCCTTCCTCTAATAACTAGTTTTATGTTGGCAGGCATATCTGTTAGTTTTCTCAGCTTCAGTTAATTCAGATGTAAAATGGGTACAATAATATAATTGTTTTAAACGTAGGTATCTGTGCAAATTGATTTTCTGAGTTCTTTTCACTCCAAATATTCAAATATTAATTGCTGTGTTTCCAATGACTCAAAATACTAAAAGTAGAAAAAAAAATTATCTCTCACAAATCCTAGGGTTCTCCTCAGGATTTAGAATAAAAGAAATTGAAGTTAAATCTAACAAAAATGATCTCAATAAGATTGATATATTTGACATCATTAAAATGGTGATCGATCTCTTTTATCTTAAACTATTTTTTATTAAAATAAAAATATTGACTCCCTAATTTTAAAAGTTTTTGTAAAGTAGCAAGTTTTCTCCACATTTGAGAAAAATGTTGTCTCCTTTAAAGCCGTAGATGCACCTCTTCGAGAAGCTGCTTTGTCCTTCCTGAAAGTAAAGACATTTTCTCCAGTGAATAGAGTCCGCGCTGCCACATCACCACTGTCTCCACGATGGAGGGCAAAACTTGTCTGATGTCAAGGAAACTTGATTGGTCGGCAGGCAACTTGTGTTAACAACCAAGTTGTGCTAACTCTGCCCTTTATTTTTTAATAGGAGTATAAATGCTTCCTTTCAATATAAGGGTCGATGGATCTCCCTTCTTTCTTTTGTAAAGTATTCTTGTCTAAATATGAGGAAGAAATATTGAAGCAGCTGACCTGTGTGTGATTCATTTTATCCCCAGTTATGGGGGGAGGGGTATGCTCTCAGGGGAGAAGAAAAATGAAAGCAGGTGACCTGGACCCTGGGCAAGTAGATCAAGGGCATTGGGTAGGAACAGAATCCTTACCTATGGAATGCTTTGAGCAGGATGTCCCTGGCTGAGGATTGCTTATGGCAACAACAACAGCAAATCGACAAATCTATGTACTTAAGAGACATGACTTCCTAGAGAATGTCATATAAGCTGGTTGACACTAAGATATAAAATGGAGATAAAATGGAGATGTTTTCATAGCTTAAATGCTCTCTGCTGTGTGAGAAACAAGCACATCTTACAGAGACTTCATCTACTATGTAATATAGATGTTATATATACAGAGACCACATATATTATTCTGAGTCAGAGAGTACATGTCCACTGTGGAAAGAAAACCTTTGAGGAGCTATCCAGGTTGTTCCAGACTTCTCCTTACTTTGTTTGTGCTTCTTAATTGCTTGAATTTAAAAAATCTTTAGTAACATTTGACATTGGCTAAGATTTAGGTAACATTTAAGAATTCGATGCTTGGCTTTAGCTTAGAATACATTATGAAGAAGTTTATACTTTCATTATGACTTTGTCTTTCGTATATGAGTTAGGAAAAGAAAAATGAACCCTTCCCACAAACTTACCAGATCAGCATTGGATTTCAATGATGCCCATTTTCTGTTTTTCTGTCAAAGAGGGTACACTATCTCTGTTCCCTGGAGGAGAGAAGGGTTAAGAAAAATGTGACTCCACAGCTCTAAACTAAGCCCGTTGTCATGATTGTATAAAATAATTTATGTCCTTCTTTAAATAATCTGCTATGAAACTCCATTTCCACACGTGTAATCTACTCCTCCCTTCCTGTTCTTGTCCAATGTATGTGACATGTGGGTGCTCTTGGTATGGAAACATTATAAAAGTGAATGTATTTAATCCAATAATTTTTCAAATTTTCAATGTAAAATAAATTGTAATTAAGATTTAAGATAAAAACAATTATAAAAGTAAAATGATAAATAAATCCACATCAAGGGATCTTCTGGTCAGGGGAACAATGCACTGCTCTACTACTGCTCTTTTGCCTGCAAAGACTGGTAGCGCAGTGAGCTCTACATTCAGAAAACATCTGCCTGTTGTTGAATGGCTATGAATGCATATCTGGAGAATATGTCCCTTTCTAGAGCATGTTAATAACTTTCATAAATAAAAATATGTTCTATATTCTAATGTGGGTATAAAGCTGTAATGCTGGGATGATAAGCAAAAAAATATTTAGGGGTCATGGGGAAGGAGTAGAGGACAGGACACAGCAACATGGAGCAAGACTCGTACCCAAGAACAGAGAGTCAATGGGGAATGGTAGTTTCCTTCTTCCTCCATTCCTCCCTCCCTTCCATCCTTCTGCTCTTTCTTTCCTCTTTTCCTTGTTTCATTCTTCCCTCCCTCCTTTCCTTCCCTTCCTTTCTTCTTTTCTTCTTAAACTATCAAAATGTAAAAACAGGCTTTGGCACCTAGTGAATTCTCATCCTGTTTATGATATTGCCTGTCATGATCAATCCCATTAACCTCAAATGTTTTGTTTGAATATGTACAGTCTTTTCATCTTTTCTATAACAACGTCTTTTGGATAGCCATTATATTTTATCATATTAATTTTCAAAAGCTTCATTTTGCTTGTAAACACTAGATATAATTCCATCTCTGAGTCTCATCTCTCCTACTCCCTGCTTATTGTTCCTCTTCCCTTGAAATATGTTCTCTATTCCTTACTCAGATCCTACGCTTTCCTCAAGACCCAACTCTTATAACACTTCTATCAGTCTGTCCCTGATCATTTTATTTATATATGTATATATAAATAAATAATATATATTATACATATATATACACATCTAGAGGAGTTCTTAAAACTTTGGGGAAATTAACTTATTTCACAATCTGTTATGAGAACTCATTTTGGTTTGATGTGAGTAACACATACAGAACTACAAGCTTTATTAATGCAGGCATTTTTACTATCTTTTTCAGCTCTATATTCTCAGTACCCAGAACAGTCCTGGCATATAGAAGGAGTTCAGTAAAGATTTGTTGAAGGAATGAGTGAATAAAACACATTATAAAGGATACAGAGATGATTCATATATTAGCCTGCAGTTCTACCTGGTTCATTGCAGAAATGGTTGTGCTAACTTTTAACCCACATGACTGCAAGGAAATGACCATGATCTTCTGAGTCTTTTTCTTGTGGTTCTGTTTTATCCTTTTGCTATTCGTGATATCACGCTGTGATGCCTGCTCTTTGTTTCAGAGTCTCTTATTACTAGGGGTAGATTTTATTTCAGCAATTGCTCCAAATATACTTTGCTACTGCCTTTCAGGAAAAGCTTTTCTTTCATCTAATATGATATCTAAACTGATCATGTGATGCTTTAATTCTATCTTTTCAGAATAAGAATTCTTTGCAACAATATTTGTATTATCATCAGATTCGGAATTCTTTTGTGCCCTGGGAGAGAGTGTACTTTAGAAACAAGAATATCTTCCTTCTTGGAGTGAGTCTTGAAAACAGATCTTCTGAGTAGCACCATGACACTTCCAGTTTAACAACATTAAACATGGATTCCAACCCAATAACTCTGGGTTATTATAAACCCAGATGTATGTGTCTGCCACACCATGCACATCATATAGAAACATGGAAAGCACAGAAAAAGTACCGATGGACTGGTTGATTTTAAATATTAACACGTAAATCTGATGATACTGCTCCCTGCTTAAAACACTCCATAATCTAGCCCCCAACCTGTGCCAAAAAACAAACAAACAAACAAACAAACAAAAACCATTATAGTGCACTTCAGGGCCCTCAACGGCCCCACATAGCCTGTTCTTGCCACCTCTCTAACGTCTTCCCCTAGAGGTGTTTCCCCTTGCCGAATCTACAGCAGCCATACTGACCCTCTCCACACCGATCTTCGAAAATGCCTGGCAATTTCCACCTCAGGGTCTCTGTCTTCACATTGATTATTCATCTACCTGAAATACTCTTCGCATGGCTGACTTTTTCTCCTCATTTACATCAACTGTTGCCTCTTTGAGGAGACCTCTCAGCATCAATCTATATAACATTTCTTCTGTGATTACTTTTATACCATTACTGTTTCATTTGCTTCATAGCATTTATCTCTGATATGATCTTTGCTAGTTTTTTTGCCTTTTAATTGCCTGTATCCCCTCACCAAAATCCAGTGAGAGATCTTAGCTTCAATAATGTCAGAAAAGCTGGATTCAGCTGCTGATGTGGAAAGGAACTGCTGCTATAGGAGAGTGAAGTGTCACTGCGGTCATGCTCATAGGAACAGAAAGAAAAAATTGAATTCAACTTACTTTTCTTCTACTTTTAAAAAAGTACTTAAATGAGAAATAAAAGAGTATTAAAAAGCTAGGATAAAAATACAAATTTTTTTCATGAACCGTTTTACCCCTCAAAAAGCCTTTTAATTTCTTTGTCATCTCGGTTCTTTGGCATGTTAAAGGTTGTGTCTTAGTTTGTTAGCTGCTATAACAGAATACCATAAACCAGGTGGCTTATAAACAACAGGCATTTCTTTCTCACAGTTCCAGAGCCTGGGGAGTCAAGATCAAGGTGCTGGAAGGTTTGATGTTTGGTGAGGTCCAGCTTCCTGGTTCATAGCCATCTTCTCACTGTGTCCTCAAAAGGCTGAAGGGGCAAAGGAGCTCTCTGGATCCTCTTTTATAAGTCACTAATTCCATTTACAAGGACTTTACTCTCACAATCTAATCCTCTCCCAAAGGGCCCACCTCCAAATACCATCACATTGGGGATTAGGTTTCAACATACAAATTTTAGGAGGATTTAAGGGGATTCAAACATTCAGGCTATAGAGGGTATGAGCTGCTTCCTGCAGGTGTTACCACTGTGTTACCTTCATGTTCTCTTTTTGGCTTTTCAGTTATCTGGTTAACAATTTTATAGCTGCCTAACAATACTTCATAAAAAATCTTTCTATTAAAATAGTTGATGTGATTTCTCTCTTTCCACTGGACTCTGACTGATTATTTGTCTGTCTATGGATATCTATATTTATATAGAGAGATAAAGATAGAAATGTAGAGATTTGCATGGATAATTTGCATGTATTTCCTAGTTGGATTGGTTGACATCTAGCCTCTTTCCTAGAATGTTTTTTTATAGCTCCCTCGGCTTAGGTTAATTGACAGTTGATATTCTATTAAAAGTTAGCTTCCTGGAGCTGGCCCAGTGGCATAGTTGTTAAGTTTGCATGCTCTGCTTTGGTAGCCCAGGGCGTGCGGGTTCAGATCCCAGGTACAGACATACACACCGCTTATGAAGCCATGCTGTGGTGGCATCCCACATATAAAGTAGAAGAAGATGGGCACGGATGTTAGCCCAGAGCCAATCTTCCTCAGCAAAAAAAAAAAACAAAAGTTAGCTTCCTTACAGATAGGAAATAATACTTGTGCTTGGTTTTTCAAACTCTGTTACCCTTAAAATTCCCAAATGTGACTACTGACTTAAGGTCTAAAAAGGGAACACTGTTCATGATTTATACAGTCAGTGTCTTGCCCCAGAAAAGTCACGATCTTAGTACCAACAGGCTGGAGGTAGCTGGGTAGCTGACCTCAGTGAGAGGCCTTTATACTTTTGACATTTCAAAAGATAATGTTGGAGTAGAGTATATGATTCAGAGATTTTAAATTGTTTCTTTGAGATTGGGTAGCTTGATATACGAATATTAAATTCTCATCCCCAGAAAGGATATCCAGACACAAAAACACACGCTTGTAAGGAGGTAGTAAATAGACCCCTACATTCTAAAGGGATTTTCTAGTAGTTATATCTCAATCCCATTTTAACAGAAAACTCTCTAGAGAAAGGATTTATGGTACGTTTAAGGCTAGAAAGGGGCTTTCTTGTCTTAGGGTGTGGAATAAGAACAGCGTAGGGAAATACTTCAATTCAAAATGCAGAGAAGTGAAGAGTGATAGCAAAGAGAGTATCATATTGAGCCAAATAAATCAGAAGAAAACAAGGAAAGAAAGAAAATGGTAAGAATGAGCCGTTGGTTGTTTTCCAAATTTATATAACAAAAACTGGAGAATTCTGGCAAAAGTGCAACTCATATGTGTATACTTTACTTCTTTTTTGTTGTTCAATTTGCTTTCTTTTTGTTAAATGAGATTAATTCTCTAAGTCTGCAAAGTACTTTCTTGTGCCTTTGGCTATTTTCCTAATTCGGAGTTATTTTAAGTGAGTGTACTGAGGTTTTAGAACAGTTATTTAAGGTAAAAGTTCAGCCCAACTCTCTCTAGGGAAAACATTTTAGATAAATCACTTGGTAATTCAGGGGAAAAGATCTCTTTTCTTGCTAAATTTTTGGATTTGATTCCCTATGCAGGTTTAACAATTTGTTAGTATAAACAAATGCAACTAAACATTACTCTCAAAAAGAACTTTTAACATGCCAAAGAACCATGATGACAAAGAAATTAAAAGGCTTTTCAAGGGGTAAAAGGGTTCATGAAAAAAATGTATTTTTCTACACGCTATTTAATATTGTTTTGTTTCTGATTTATGTACTTTTCAAAAAATAGAAGAAAAATGAGTCAAATTCAATTTTTCTCAAAATGGAAAATGAGTATATTACCTACTTAGATGCTCAGTTTATGGCTGGGAATCAAATTAATCATTCTCATGGGGATTAAAAAATAACCTCTCTGCCATGCATTTAATTCCTAAATCTCTGATTTAGGACACGGACTTGTGTTTTTAAATGCCTTTAATGACACATCATTTAACTTTTCAGAGATTAACTTAATCTATCTTTTCTTAAAGATGAAAATAGCAAAGTTAGATCTTCTAAGAAAGTCATCAGTGTCAAAATTCCAGAGTGTAGCATATCTGCCCCAAAATATGATTATTTCACCAGGGGATTTAAGCTAGCAATCAAGGTTGTGTTGTACGTAGAAAAGAAATAGCAGTACAACTATTGGGGAAAAAGTAAAAGTTGAGAAATTGCCCTCTGGGTAAAATGTAAGTGGGGAAACCTCATGATTTATTGCCATATATGTGGTATTAGCATGTATGTGGGTATAACAAATTAAACTTATGTTTCTGCTAATAAGTAAATCAGCAAATGACAGTATCCAGAGAACAAGTCTCTAAGAAAATCTACCTGATAGTTTTGTGGTTTCTAAATTAGCCTTTTAAATTTTGATGACGGTGTCATAGAAGGAACATCATATTTCATAGTTTTGGAAATACAATGCAACCTTAGAAATACCACAAGCTTTCTAAGAAATCCTTTCCTCTCTGTAAATAAGTATTTCCAAAGTTCTGTTAGGAAAGCATTTTTGAGATTTCTGCTTGTTGGCACAGTATATATATTGCTGTGTTTCCCCAAAGGACTCATCTATTCCAAAACACATTTAATAAAAATTATTGGATTCAAATTAAAATTTGTTTGATGTTTTTGTTGTGAAATACTCCCCCAACCTACTTTAAATTTATTTTTCCTTTCAGTTTAAAATACCACATCTTTGGGGAAAAAAAGTGTTTTCTACCTTTTAAATCAAAACCTTGGATTGCATTACAAGACAAACAAATCTTGTAGC
Organism: Ceratotherium simum simum; assembly: GCF_057802395.1. NCBI lineage: Eukaryota > Metazoa > Chordata > Mammalia > Perissodactyla > Rhinocerotidae > Ceratotherium > Ceratotherium simum. The sequence continues at coordinate 28,366,700 of NC_141908.1, forward strand.
AGAGGAAAAGTAAGGTTGAATAGCAAATAAATTAGATTCAGGCTTGAGATAACAGAAATAGCTGTAATCAGAAGATATGTTTTATTATTACAGATGGAGATAATGGTGAGAAAAGTGTGGGAGAATGCCTGAGGCTTATTTTAAGACAAATGTAACAATATATTACCTACATAGCTTATTTTCACATATGTATTTTTTAAAAATGCCTTTTTCCAGAACTTATTTTTTAATAATGAAAAGCAAATTTCATCATTGCAGAAGATTAAAATCAACAAGCATTATTGACTGTTTTTGATATATACAATATCTACAAGGCCATATGCTATACACAGAAGGATAACCAAGCCAAATACAGTTTAATTCCTGTCTTCAAGGAGTTTATAATCTCTTTTGAAAATATTATGCACTTAAGAAAAAACATTGAGGTATATTTAGTATCAACTGATTCAGTAACAGATTTTTAAATTCGAGAAAGACGTATCAAAAGAAATAAACATACGTGCTCATTGGCCTCTGAGAAATCAGGTCTGTGAAGTATTTCAGGGGGAAAGAATACTGAGTTTTAATAGAAAATAGTTTGGGATAAGTTAAAGAACAGAGGAAAGGGGCAAAGAAAAGCCACTGGAAATCTTTGATTCTGGATCAAGGTATTTACATTTTTAAAAAAAGATCTGGAGGCCAGCCCCGTGGCATAGCGGTTAAGCGAGCACACTCCCCTGCTGGTGGCTCGGGTTCGGATCCTGGGCATGCACCCACGGACTGCTTGTCAGGCCATGCTGTGGTGGGATCCCATATAAAGTGGAGGAAGATGGGCACAGATGTTAGCCCAGGGCCAGTCTTCCTCAGCAAAAAAAAAAAGGAGTATTGGCGTGGATGTTAGGTCAGGGCTGATCTTCCTCACAAAAAAAAAAAAAGATATGGACTCATGCCCTAATTTATTAGAAAAGTTTTTAACATTTCTAGATCTTATATTCCTCATATATTAAATGAAACATAGTAGATAATTTTCAACACATTCTCCAGTTCTGAAATTTCAGTGGCTCAAAGTGGCATATAAGGAGCTATTGGAAGTAGTCAAATGGACGCCAGTATAAAAATTTACCAATTATTGATAAGCAAATGCAATTGTTATATTCCTTAGGAGTAGTGCACTTTAAAGAAGCCTATAGCAAATAAATAGACCTTTCAAAAATATTATTACATGTTACTACAAGATTTATAATAGAATAAAGGTAAGAAATGAATATATACATTACTATATATTGCATATATATTGTTGGTATTAGTCAGGGTTCTCTAGAGAAACAGAACCAGTTGGAAGTGTATATATATATATGTACGTATATACAGAGAGAGAGATTTATTATGAGAAAGTAACTTGTGATTATGAAGGCTGAGAAATCCCAGGATCTGCCATCTGCGAGCTAGATACCCGGGAAAGCTGGTGATGTATTTCAGCCGGAGTCTAAAGTCCTGATAACCAGGGGAACAGATGAGGAAATCTCAGACCAAGGGCAGGAGAAGATAAAATGATATGTTTCAGTTCAACGAGTGAGGCAGAAAGAAAAGGGAATTCCTTTTCGTTACTCCACCTTTTGTTCTATTCAGTCCCACAAGAGATTGGATGATGCCCAACCATACTGGGGAGGACAACCTACTTTACTGAGTCCACCAATTCGAATGCTAATCTCATCTGGAAACATCCTCACAGACACACTCACAAACGATGTTTACTCTGGGGCACCCGTGGCCCACTCAAGTTGACAAATAAAAGTAGCCATTGGACTTAGGGTTCCCAGATAAAACAACACAGGATTTTTATTTGCTGATTCTGGGAACCCTAACTGGACTAGATTTTTCTTTATTGACTTCACAGGAGTACATAAGGGAACTATGCTTGAAACCTTACCAATCCCTTTAAAATTATATTCATAACTCTTAATTTTACTTTTAAATGAAGTTCTAAAATGAGAGATATTATATTCTCCCACCAAATGATTTGAATGAAGTTATTGACAGCAAGAGCAGAGTGAAGAAATTCTGCTGGAAAGTACGTAGAACAGATGGTAAGGTCTATGCATCTATAATAATGATATTAGTTTTATGGCTTTTTCAATCAGTGCAGATAAGAAGCCAACATTCAGAATCATAGGATTTTATATGACTGACCATGCATGCGTATGTATGTTTGTGAGTCCCCACATAACGGTGGAGTTCTCAATGTTGGTACTATAGAATGTGTTCATGACTAAACAGCTGTTTAATCACTAGAGCTGAAAATCATGATGCAATCTGCAAGGAACTCTTCTTGTTTTGTTTTTTAAGTAGTGTCTCATTTTGGTGCCAGAATCTTCTCTTTCCTTTGGGAATAGATCATAGTCTTTTCAATTATTGAATATACCTTTTATTATCATACATAAAAATTGATTTTTTTATTGGTGTGCAGTTCAACCAATTTTAATGGATGTATAGATTTATGTAACCACCAACACAATCAGGATACAAAGCAGTTCTAGCAGTCTCCCAAACTCCCTCATTCTGTCTTTAATTCTCAAACTTTACCCCTCCCCCAAACCCTGGCAACCACTGACGTGTCCTCTCAGTATCTCTATAGTTTGGTCTTTCCATGAAGGGAATCATATAATATGTAACCTTTTGAGGCTGGCTTCCTTCAGTTAGCATATTGCCCTTGAGAGTCATCATAGTTATTGTTATCAGTAGTATGTTCCTTTTTATTTCATGGCTGTACCATAGTTTGTTTATCCATCCACTTATTGAAAAATATTTGGGTTTTTTTTCAGTTTTGGGTGAATATGAACAGAGTCAGTATACATATTTGTGTACAGGTTTTTGTGGGTAGTAAACTTTTATTTCTCTAGGGTAAGCAAACAGGAGCAGGATTGGTCAGTCATATGATAAGTGAATGTTTACCTGTCAACCATTTTCCAGAGCATTTCTGGGAAAGCATTGAGCTTTCCCACTAGCATTATATGAGTTCCAGTTGCTCTGCATCCTTACTAACACTTGTTATTATCAGTATTTTTTTATTTAATCATTCTAATGTGTGTGTAGCTATATCTCACTGTGGTTTTAATTTGCATGTTCCTAATGACTAATAATATTGAACATCTTTTTATGTATTTATTTGTTATATACATATCCTCTTGGCTAATGTGCCTGTTCAAGTATCTTGCCCGGTTTTTAGTTGAGTTGTTTATTTTCCTACTGTTGAGTTTTACTGTTATGGATAAAAGTCCTTTGGTGGCTATGTGATTATAAACTTTTTCTCCCAGTCTGTTGTTTATTTTTTCATTCAATTCCCAATGTCTTTCCAGGAAAAATTTTTAATTTTAATGGAGATATTTATCAACATCTTCTTTAATGGATCATGCTTTTGGAGTCATGTTTAGGGACTCTTTTTCCAACACCAGGAAATGAATATTTTTCTCTTATTTTTTCTTCTAAAAATAAGTAACATTTTTTGAAAATACATTCCTAGCTTCATTAAATTGTTTTTGCACTTTTGACATTTGGCCATATTTGTATGGGTCTGTTTCTGGGCTCTCCATTCTGTTAGACGTTATCAAAGTGTCTATCCCATCACCAGTGCCACACTGTTCTGATTAATTTAGCCTAATAGTAAGTGATAACATCAGGTTGTGTGCCTCCACCAACTTTTTCTCATTTTTGCTATTCTAGTTCCTGTACCTTTTCATATAAATGTTAGAATTTATATACATATACATACATTGTTCTGAAATTTCGAAAGGAATTGCATTAAATCTATAGATCGCTTTGGGAAAATTGATGATATTACTATGTTGAATATTCCAATCTGTTAACATAGTATAATCTCTTCATTTATTTAAGTCTTATTTGATTTATTTCATCGAGTTTTACAGTTTTAAGCTACAGATCCTGTACATATTTTGGGGCATTGATAATTTAATTTGGGTTTCCAATTGTACATTGCTTCATTTATAGAAATTTACTTGATTTTTGCTGTGTTGATCTTTTACACTGCAAAGTTGCTAAATCACTAATTAGTTCTAGGAATTTTTTTGTAGTTTTCTTGGAATTTTACATGTAGACCATAATGTGGTCTGTGAATAAGAATGGATTTGTTTCTTTCCTTCTAATCACGAGGTCTTTTTCTCTTTCAACACTAGCTGGGACTTCCAGTGTGATGTTGAATAGGAGCAGTGAGAGTAAGGAACATCTTTGTTCCTGATCTTAGTAAGAAAGCATTCATCTTTAAGCATGATGTTGTCTGTAGATTTTTTGTAAATGCCCTTTATCAAATTGAGAATTCTCTTCTATTGTTAATTTACTGAGAGCTTTTATCATAAAAGGATCATAAATTTTTAAAATATTTTTCTGCATCAATTGATATGATCATGTGGGCTTTCTAATTCAAACTATTAACATGATAGATTACATTGATTAATGTCTGAATATTTAACTAGCCCTGCATTTCTGTGATAAACCTCATTTGGTCATATCCTGATGTTCATGAAGAATTAGTTTGCACTTCTTTTACTGTTTTCATTTGATTTGGTCATCAAGGTAATGCAACTTCATAAAACAACTTGGGAAATGTTCTCTCTTCTATTTTCTGAAAGAGATTGTGTAGAACTGGTGTTATTCCTTCTTTAAAAGTGTATCTTTGTCTTTCAACAATTTTATTTTGATATGTCTTCACTCCCTGCTTGAGCAGAGACTCAAGGTTAATTCAAAGTGAGGGCTTAAGGCCTTCTCAGATCAGTTCTGCAGATGCATTTAGACCTGGGAGTGTACTCCTATATTTGCATGTGGTCTTATAGATTCCCGATGACATATTGGAGCTTCAAAGCCACAATGGTCATCTCATTCTCCAGCCTTTTCTTTAAAGCTTTTTTGGGTAGCCTATTGTGTGCCCCAACTGTTATCCATTTCCTCAGGCAGCCATGGATTTCATCAATTGCATCTAATTGCTTTCAACAAATCCCCTGGAAAAAAGGCTGCTCACGTTGGGAGAACTCTGAGTCAGGTCACATAAAAACAGCCTTGCAAGTGGGGACTTCCAGAGTAACACCTGACAGGTCAAATTACAATGTTCCCTGGGAATGAGGTTTAAAAAGAGCTCCAGCCCTATTCCGCCCTCTTCAGTGGTTGCTAGGATGCTGGTTTTCATTGTGATTGCAGCTGTTGGTTTTCAGGACAACCGCCAAGCTGGAGAGGGTTGGATGGAAATAGGCAAGTGAAAAGACCATAAAGCTTGCTGTTCTTACTGAGATTCAGCCTTTTTTTCCTAGAACACTCCTTGGGTTGCTGCTGCTTTTGAAAAATTTTCAGCATTCTGAAAGTTAATTATTACAGTTTTGCCACTTTTATTATTGGTTTCATGGAGAGGAGAATTTTTAGAGGTCCTCATTCTGCCATTTTTACTCCAGAGGACTCCATGTCACCTCCAGCTTTCTTTTGATTAGTATTTATATGGTATAACTTCATCCATCTTTTTACATTTACTCAACCGATATCATATTTAAAGTAAGTTTCATGTAAATGGCATATAATTAACCCATGTCTTTTACTCTATTCTGACAATCTATGTCTTTTAATTGGCTTGCTTAGAACATTTACATCTATTATTAATATATTTGAAATTAGATATTTTTATTTGTTTTCTAAATGTTCCCTCTGTATTCTGAAACTTTTTTCTTTCTTGTGTTTTTGCATGTTATTTGAATGTTACATAGTATTCCAATTTATTTTACCTATTTTTTTTACTAACTTTCTTTGTATATTTGCACCTACGTGAGTATGTCATGAGGTCTATATTCACCTCAAATTGAATATAGAAAATTTATTACAGTGTACGTTTCTTTTTCCCTCTCTCTTCATGTTGTATATATACATAATATTACATGTATATAACACTTCCTTGAATTGAAAACTTCACCAGAAAATCTTATAATTTTTACTCTCAATGATCAAACATCCTATAAAAAAATTAAGAGAAGAACAGTGAACGTATTTTCTGGAATTTTACCATTTGTGTGACTCTTCTCTCCTTCTTGATGGTCCAGATTTCCTTCGGGTGTCATTCTCCTTCTGCATAAAGAAATTCTTTTACCGATACTTTAAGAATGGGCTTGCTGGCAACCAATTCTCTTAGATATTCTTTATCTGAGAATGTTCTTATTTTATCTTCATTCATGCATGATATTTTTGCTGGCTATAGAATTCTCAGTTGATAGTTTTGTTGTGTTTTCAGCAGTTTAAAAATATTGTTCCCCTTCTTTCTGGCTGTCATGATTTCTAATGAGAAATCCACAATTTTTTGTATTGTTGTTCCCCAACTGATAATGTCATTTTTCTCTCCTTTCAATATTTTTCTTTGTCTCTAGTTTTTAGCAGTTTTATTATGTTTCTGGTCATATATTTATTTGACTTTGTCTTGTTTAGGGTTTGAGCAGCTTCTGATATCTTTAGGTTTAGGTCTTGCAGCAAACTTTGGAATATTTCAACCATTATTTCTTTAAATATTTTTTTAGCATCGCATTCTTTATTTCCTCTCTTTTGGGACTCTGATGACAAGAATATTAGACCTTTTGAGGCTTTGTTCAACTTTCTTTCAATGACTTTTCTCTTAATTGTTCATACTGGATAATTTCAATTGATCTATCATCAAGTTCACTGGCTCTTTCTTCTGTAACTCATTCAGATATTTATATCTTCTATTTATTTTTTATTGCTGAGATTTTCTATTTTTCCAGTGACTTCAAGATATTTACAATTGATTTTTGCAGTACTTTTATAGTAGCTCTTTTAAAACTTTTGTAGCTTAATTCCAAAATTTGCTTCATCTCAGCATTGGCACCTGTTGATTGTCTTTTCCCATAGGAGTTGAGATTGTCTTGGTACTTCACATGCCCAAGTGATTTTGGATTGTCACCTGGATACTTAAAATATTATGTTACAAGTCTCTGACCCTTCTTTAAATCCTGTGGAGAATATTGATTTTTTTTTTTTAAAGGAAATTGCCATGGTTATTTTAAGGCTGCAGGTTCAAACCTACCTCTTGTGGGCAGTGGGTCATAATTTCAGTGTAGTTTTCAAATCTTTTAAAATTCTGTTTGGATCTACCTCAAGTGTCAGCCATCCATTGGCCAGTCTGGGGCCTGGGCTCTGGTCTAACCATTGGTTGACTTCTCACATATTCTGTCATGCTGACTAGAATCAGATCCCTTTGCACACAGGTTGGAGGTGAGCCCAGGAGTTTATAAACAACTTTATAGGATTGCTTTTTTCAGTTCCTCCCTCATCATGATCTCTCCAGTACTCTTGAGCTCTCTAGGGGTCCCCTCTTTTGTCCTCTGACCAATAATCTAGGGATTTGGTTGGCCTGCTCTGCTGTACCCTTTTAAAGCTATGCCCACATCTGGGCCCAAAAGGCAGGAGGACAGAGAGAAAGAGAAAGAGAGAAATTGAAAGCGTCAGAGGTTTGCTACCTCCTTGGGATCACAGATCCCTTAATCAAAGAGGAAGATTCCCCTCCTCCTGAGTTGTGGCCCCGCTGGGCCTCCATTGCTGTTACTGTTACTGACGTTGCTAGATTGTTTGGGGGCTGGTACACAATAGAATGATGAAATTTTTTTAAAAGATGGAAGAAAGAAAAGATGAGACAAAATAAAAATAAGGGATATCTACACTGTTCTTTGTGTTAGGTGTTTCTTTTCCTACTTTTCACACCAGAACTAGAAGCCTTCTCCTGGAACTCTCTCTGCAGCCTAATGCCCACTTCTGGCTTTGGGTTACATTAAGATCAAGTTGTGGGATATGAGAGGAAATATGAAATGGTATACTCATTGTCAGTTCATTGATATTTTAATTTTTCCCCCTAATGTGCCTAATATCTCTATTTTTTAGAGTTATCAAGTAGTAGTTCCACACAATCTGTGCAGGCTTTATAGTTCCATTCTATGTCATAGACAGGGTGCTTACACCACCTTACCCAGCATAAGAACCCCAATAGACACTTTAATGCAATTGTATCACCATATAATCCTTAAATATTTACTGAGAGACAGCAGAGTGATTTTTAGATACATTAGTTTCTAAGCCAGACTGCCTTAGTTCAAATGCTAACTACTGCTTATTAGATGTAGACCGTGTACAGATTATTTGAACTCTTTCTGCCTTTCTTCTCATCGTTTTAAAGGGAACAATGATGAATAGTATATCTCTTTCAGTAAGCTGCTTAGTTAATATATGTAAGTGCTTAGAATAGTTCTTGGCACATGAGGAGCATCACATAAGCTTTGCTGTTATAGTTTTGAATAAATATAGTTTCTAACTCACCATCTTTATTGTACAATCTGAAGAACACCTAGTAATCAATAGTGGAAATGTTAGAATATATATGAAATCATTTTGTTCATTTCAGACTTTGTAAGAATGCATGTGATCTCTTTCTAGTTTCGGTTGTCACTTTCTCCTTTTCTCACTGTTTCCTTAAGTACATTATATCAGATTGTCCCGTGAAGATGCAGTGCTCATGACCTGGTCTGACCACTGTAGCAATTAAATCACATAATCAGAAAACTCATGTCATAGCACTTTGAGAAGGTTATTAATTGTTGATGGATATATTTTGGAGAAAGTCAAATATTGGGCACAGGGCATATGCTGATAGTCCTGCATCAGCCAGGATTCAAAGAGAAACTTAAAACCAAGCTTCCTCAGGATGAAGATAACAATCAGAAGACTGATGCTATAATGTGGAAAAAAAACCAGACCATCTCTCACTCTTCCTTCTCTACTCAGGGTAGGTCACTAAGAGTACACTTCAGAGGTTGCAGATAATTATTACCAGAATTTTTTGCCAATAATATCCACAAAAATTTAAGTTAACAATCACAACAGAATATACTTTTATACTACATGCTTAGACAAAACAAGAAAATAATATAATTCTATTTAAAGGATATTCTTAATGGTGTCTAACCTGGGGGAAAGTTTATAGTGGTCTTAGAAAAGTTTATGGACTCCAATCAAAAGTCAGGACCGTGTGTGTGTGTGTGAGAGTGTATGTGTATATATGTATGTGTATATACATGTGTGTGTATGTATATGTATAACATTATTAATTGAATGTGTGTGTCCTTGTTTGGGAGCAGTTTGTTGTTCAATGAGATAAAGTAGGTTAAAAATAACTTTTTATTTATTTACTTTTTTACAACTAAAGGAACTTTAATATATAAGAACAATGTTCCAGGCAATAGCTGAGTTAGACCTTTCTAATGCAAGGCATAATAGTGTGTTCTATCCCTGGAATGATAGTTCTCCAGTTACTGCTGTATATAAAGACTCTGAAATGAGGTTATGAGTGGTTAACAATCAATAAAAGGTATAATATGTTGATAAATTTGACACCTGAATGTTTTTATTTAAAATAAGAATTTAAAAACCTTTGCATTCAGGTGTTTGAAAAGTGGACTCAAACTTGCTTAAACAGAAAAAAAATTGGTTTTCATGCAATAGAATGTCAAAAGGCAAGGCTAGTTTTTGTCTTGGCCAGAATCAGAGCTCCATGACATCATCAAGACCAGAGTTCTTTTTATTTTTTTTGTGAGGAAGATCAGCCCTGAGCTAACATCTGCCAATCCTCTTTTTTTGCTGAGGAAGACTGGCCTTGGGCTAACATCCATGCCCATTTTCCTCCACTTTATATGGGACGCAGCATGCCTTGACAAGTGGTGCATGGGTGCGCGCCCAGGATTCAAACTGGTGAACCCCGGGCCGCCGCAGAGGAGCGCGCGCACTTAACTGCTTGCGCCACTGGCCCGGCCCCAAGACCAGAGTTCTTTTGTTCTTGGCCTTTGTCTGGAAGTCTCAGGCTCTGTGTGAAGGCAGTGGGTACCAAGAAGGTGAGGGGGGAGCTGGGCACAGTGGAACAATCTACCCTCAATGGGAAGACTATTCTATCATTGACGTTGTTCAGAATTACCAGTGAATTGTGATAATAAAAGACACTATTTTAGTAGGTTTTAGTATTATTTTAAAACTCTATACATCCATGCATACCCTGTTGCCTGGACCCAGGGTGACAACCACTGCCCTCACCATTCTCACATTATGTGGAAGGAAGATGATGGCAGGAATTTTATCCCCTATATTCTTTCAGGGAGAAAGATACCTGCTTCCTTCCCAGGTATCTCAAGAAACTTCCCACTGTGTCTTAATCCCTCTGACTGGGAACATACACCTCTCTGAATCATTGCCTGGGGCTAGGCGAATGCTCCGCAGTGATTGGCTTAAACCAGTCAGGGTACGTGCTAACTTTACCCATCCCATAGGAGTAAGAGTAGGTAAGGGATGGCTTCCCAAAGGAAATTTAGGGCTGTCTTTCACCAAAAGGATGGATGCTGGGCAGCTTAGTCCATTTTCCTCAGCATTCTTTATGTACTTCATCTAAGTGATTTGGTATAAAGATGAAAGTGTCGATTATTACCTGTGGCTTGGAGTTGCAAGGTGGAATTTTTGACCCTCTTTCCTATTAACCTTCTTTCATCCTGTGACATACACTAGAGGATCGCATATTTGAACCACACTTCTGTCAACAGAAACAGAAGCAAAGCAACCTAGTCTTGAGAACATGTGTCACTTATTACATCTATCTATGCTCACTCTATGACCAACAACAGGCATGGAATTTTCAATGAGATCCATGTTTGCATCTGTATTTAGTTAAATATATGAACTTCTGTTCATTGTTTATTTGTCTTGACAGGTTGAATCAGCAACCATAAAACACAATTAAATGCATCCTTGAGAAGCAATGACATAACCGACTTTAGCCTTTTTATATGTATCCTGTCAAGGTGTCCATCTTTTTCCACATGAGTTTCTGCAGAAAAAAACAAATAAAGGAATTGTATAGTATTTACCATTTTACCACTTGGTTAATTCTAGCAAGCCTAATTTGACAATTATGGACTATACCAGAAATTGACAAACTATGGTCCATGGATCAAATCTAACCCACTGGTTGATTTTGTAAGTAAAGTTTTATTGAAACTCAGCCTATTCATTTACATATGGTCTATGGCCTCTTTCGCGCTACAATGGCTCAAAAAATCTAAAATATCTACAATCTTGCCTTTTACAGAAAAAATTTTCAAACACTCGGGCTGCACTAATAGCTTATATTTATTGAACACTTGCTATTTGCCAGGCGCTAAGGTAAATGGTCCAAATGCATACTATGATTTTATTCTTATAACAATAACAAACATATGAAACCTAACTATGTATTTCACTCGATTTTTCCAAGGCTATGTATACAGATGAGAGAAACAGTAGAGATATATAGACACATGAGTCTCTCTGTGGCATAAGGAAATCTATCAGCTAATCAGACTGGAAGAAACATCCCTGTGTCTGTCATGTCAGGAAGAGATAGTAAATGACAACTCGAAAGACAGTGACAGGATTAGGGAACCAGCCCTCCTGCTGCTTCCACATCAAATTAGTACTCGTGAAACTTACAGAGCTCCCCCAGTAGAGTTTTGGTGGAGGTTCATATGTGCCCGGAAGTGACACATTTGATTTCTAAGACACACACCTGTGTGTGTGCACACATCTGTGCATACGTACATGTGTATAGGTGAATGTGCGATCTATTTTTCTAACATATGATTCAAGAGACACGTGTTTTAGAAATCTAGAAAGGTAAAGCTAAAAAATATCTGTACAAGTTAACCATTCTGAACCCTGCTTAACTTCACCACACAGAAAGTATCATAGAAACTCCTAGTGAGAAAAGACCCTCAGGCCATAGGCTTTGGCAAAAGCTGGCTTCTAATCTCTAATCAGCCTGTATAATTATAAAACAGACATTTGATTTATTCAAATTCTGAACTTGCCATCATTATGGCGGTGGTTGTATGTGTTTGTGTGCTGTGTGGGGTGTGTGTGTGCCAGTGTGTGTGTTTGTGTGTCTATTTCTAAGGGACACATGGAACTATAGTGCAATGGCCGAGATCAGATCAACATGTTCAGTACAGACCAAATAACATGACTGGAAATAAGTGAAAATATCTGAAATACTTAATGTGTTATTCTCTGATTCAATGTATGTGTATGTGTATCAATTTTCTTAGTTTATATTATTTTTATCAATTTACCATTAATTCTCTTTTAATAATAATACTATCTTACGAGCATTATTCTTCAAAAGAAGTGTTATTTTCTAGGACTTCTAATGAACATTTATTTTTAGAAAAGATTTTATATTAAACTTATGAAACATTTGTATAATAAATCATAAAAAGACGTAAAATTACATCATCTGGTTATATTTATGTTCGTGAAGATAATGTGACTTTTTTCACTTCACACAGGTCTGTGCCACTGTCAACCTCAACCTTTCCAAGTGACATTTTCATTTAGAATCTTATCATTTTATAATTATTACTTTTCAGAACTCCCAGGGAGTGAACAAAAGCTTCCTCTTTGTATTTCCATTGTTATGTTTCTTTGAAGAACAAATTAAATTTCAACCCCAGCCAAAATAAACTTTTAAATGGCAAAATAAATCTAGAATTATGTGAAAAAAAAAAAAAAAACCATCTAGGGAAAGCTTGACTCTGGATATCATAAGTTCAGGTGTATTTAAGATAATTTACTACCGTGTTTTCTTTTCTTTGTGCGAGGCTGTGGCGCCATATGCTCCCTTTGTAGTAGAAAAGGGAGGAAAGAGCTAAGGTTTGAAAAACATTACTACAGAATGAGCTGAGGAAACCAGTTAGTATATCATTCTATCCTGTCCTGAGAACAAAGACACAAAGCTGAATTTGCTTTCCCAGCTTAACTCCCATCTATCTCTTTTACAAACCCTTTTCCTATTAACGTCAATGATATGAGGGTATATAGGAGGAGTCTATAGTCTGAATCTACGTAGTTAACTGTATTGGCTCAATGTACCAATAAAAAATTAACAACCCCCTTGGTATATGGGGCCGTTTACCTAATCTTCTCCAAAGTATCGTGACCCTATGGAAGAAAAACAGACAATTTCATTTACCGTACACAGCTGATATGCCAAATGAACTTTAGTGCCTTAAATTTATTAAAGTTATGATTTGACTGTTACATAAAATGACTCAGTGAGCTCACTTGGATCTGTCACTGCAAGTTGCCATATTAGAGAGTCGTTTTTTCCCCACAGTTCACCATATTGCTAAAATAAATTGCCTTGTCTCTTTCTTTGTTTTGGCTTCCCCTGTGTTTTCCTTTGATTTTTCTGTTCATTCCTCCTATCCTTATTCTTGCTCTGAATTCTTACCTTTCCTCCTGCTGAGAGTAAACACACCTTAAGGCTGTACTGCTGCGCAATGAAAGAAATAAAGAAAAGCTGAGATATTTAAGAAGCTATGGCATCTTTACTCTAAGAATAATAGAAATGCAGTATCATGAACATAAACTTTCACATGTGCTCAAAATATTCTGAACAAAGTGAGTAAATACATTGTGAAGAATTTTTTGAACAACTCTTGCCAAATTTTCTCTGAAGAGGCCTGGGTATTCCCTAATTTGGTAAGTTTTTTTATTCCTCAACTCTACTGCAGTGTCTCATACAGTATTTTGTTTTATTTTTCAGTTCGCTCTTTGTTTTACTAAACACTGACCTCTTATTAGTTTTATAATATTTACCACTTTTTCAAGTTTTATTTATTTTTTGCACTTTAATTGCTTCACCCATTAGTCCTATCCTTTCTTTCCAATTTCCCTTTCATAACTTTTCAGATTCTCAATTTTTAACAAGTTAAATGGATATGTCCATACACACATAGACACACTAATCTAGGAAGTTAAGAGAAGTGTTGGTGTTGTCCCAAAACTGCTATGATGACAAAATATTCTGAAGTTCCTTATGTTAATATCAACAAATGAAAAGGGATTGTGTTGACCCTGGGCGCTATATCTAAGGTCTCCTGATGCAAAAGTTACTTTAATGTTCAATATCCCAGGGCATTTTGTGATCAGTGGAAGAAAAAGCCCAGGACATAAATTCTTATCTGAAAAATAGCAAAATAAAATGATGCTTTAATTTTCATATGTTGACATATTTTTATCTTTATATCAAGATTATTGGCAGCTCTTTTCTCTATTTATAGATAGAGAATCTGGAGCTAAAATAGGGAAATGAGTTGCTCAAGGGCATTTGGTTGGTAGCTTTTAAAACTTGAGTGTTTAGCCCAACAATTGGGCACCATAGCCTGGCCAAGTTGATACATAAAATTAACCATCACATATTTTCATGTATAACACAAGTTAATGTGTGGGGAAATGGAAGCACTTTGGAGGGGCAGAAACTGGAGACGATTCTCTCTATGCGAGCCCAGGGGCTCTCTGTCCACTGTCCTTAGGCTCTTACTGTAGATTGTCATAGCCATTAAGGCCTCTACTTTTCAACTGCTCTGCTTTGCCATCTATAACCATGTGGGCTTTGGCAAGTTGCTAATTTCTGTGCAGCTCAGGCTCCTTACCACAGAGTGTGCTAATGATACTTTCCTTAATGTGAGAGGGGTTTGCTAAGAATAAATAAAGTAATACATTAAGTCCCATTTGACGATGCCCGGCATATACTAGTACTCCATAGGGGTTAGCTGTTTTTATTATTTCAACTAATTTTCAACCTCCATGTGATGGGTGTATTACTAGGGTAACAAGATAATTTTGGCAAAACTGGGACATTTTTGAGAATGAGAGCGGTTTGTGGATATTTACTGTGGTAAAGCAAGCATAGACCGAGTGTCCAGGGAACCCAGGCCGTGTGGTGAACCTCGCCGTACTGAACTTTGCTATGGATTTCCTTTCAGAGCTGAAAGTGCTCAAGACATTAAGTTTCTTAACTCTTTAAAGTTTTTTTTTTTTTTTTTCACAACTAGTTAGTCATCACACATAGTTTGATTCTGGCAGCTGGGATGGACACAACTGCCTTAGGCAGACTCTATTCATTTCTTGTGGGTAGGTGGTGTTAGATAAAATTTATTTTTCCTGAGAGTCCCTGCAGATGGAATTTAGCTAGTTACATGACATCAAATTCAATTTCTTGCTGCTCTTATTTGATGTGTAGGTATACCTACATGGAGGCTGGGTCTGCCAGTCGGGTTCAAATCACTAAATAAATGATATTCATAGTTATCTCTATTTTTCTATGAGCAAGACAATTTCTGCCTCAGAAATCCCATCTTGCCATGACCAAACTATGACATTTTTAAACCACGTGACATGTGGAATAGGGATAGTATGGGAGAAGTAAAACCCACTTTATAAATGCCATATAATATGCTTTATTTAATTGTTCATATATTGCATGCCCTTTGTTCTGGCTGCACTCTTTTCCCGGCTCCAATTTTAAGGAAGTAATACATTTTCTCACCTTTGCCTTTTCTGCCATGATAGGCTATCACTGATAACATCTATAGTCCAAATTCCAAAAGTTTGCTAAGAGTAATCCACAAGGTATGAACGGTATACTGTTCAGGGTTCAATCAGAGTTGCAGATCCACTAAGAGTGATATAGAATAAGGAATTTAGTAAAGTGTTTAAACTTTACACAATTCTGGTTGAACAGGCTATATAAGCCTGTCATGTCTGCATCTGAGGATGGGCCTAAAGTCAGCAAGGACATTAGCTGGGAAGAGCAAGGACGTATAAAGTGGAGGAGACCAAGGAATAAGAGGAGCCTATGAGGGCAAACTGGAAGCATGCCTGTCTCTCGCTGCCTTCTGTAGCAATGACGCACAAGGTAGGCTGGCACTTGTTCTGCACAAATGTCTAGGCCAGGGGTCTGGGGAGTTGAAGGAAGAGGTCCAGGAAGCCAGCTGCTGTCTACACTGACAAGATGAATGAAAATATCAGCAATTACATAAGTGAGTGGCAACAAGGTCTTCCCTATGATGACAGACCATAAAAATGCCTACTCCTTCCCTTCTGCCTTGCAAATCTCATACAACTTTCTCTTGTGGCCAACTGTGACTCAGGCACCTACAGGGAAAAGAATTCTGGGAAATGTAGTTCTAACTATGCTATGTTGACACAGGATAGACAGTACAAACGGTTTTAGTAAGTTTCTCACGGCTAAATGTAGATTGGGAAGTGCTTAAGTAGTCACATTTCTATAATGGTTCTTATTCCCTGGCCTTTAGAGGCTCTGCTATAATGGAGTCTTTTGTGGCTAATCTTGATGACTTACTCCTTGTTTGAGACTAACATGCTGCCAAAATTTAGTAGTGTCAGGGCAAGACCACCATCTAATTTCAAGATCTAATTTCATCTAATTTCAAAACCCCATGCTGCCCTACTGTAGGAGTAGTGTATAAACCAAAATTGTGAGGAAATTATTTGGGTTGCTATTATGTTCAGAAAGTAGAGTGTGGTCAATGATTAGAAATGCTGACTCGGGGATTAGCCTAGGTTTAAACCTTGGCTCTGCTTCCGCCAGTTATATGCTGTGGAGCAAGTTATTCAACCTCTCTGTTCCAGCTTTCTCATCTGTGAAATGCAGATAATAATAGTAACTGCCTCATCAGGTGTGGGCATTAAGTATTTCAAACATATAAAGTGCTTAGATCGTTGCTGTGCTTAATAAATCTTGACTAATGTAATAATACCACAAATCCGCTTGAATAATTATTAGTTGTACAGTATTTCATCAAAATCCTCATGACTAGTAAAATTAATTTGCCTTATCTTTTTAAAGATAGTCCGATCTTCAAAAGAAAATATTATGTTGGATATGGGTCTCTATTTTGATACCACACCTTATCATTTCTTTTCCTATGAGAGAATTCTTTCCTGAACCAATTTTATTAAAGAACTGGGCCTTGAGGTCCACTTTAACCTGCATGTCCATGACCAAAATTAAGGTGTTCATAATCCTTTTCCTCCTTTATCTCATGGATTTGGACAAGTGGATTTGGCCCTGAGAAATGTGAGAGGGGCCAGTGTATATATTACCAGCTGGTTAGAGCTTTTAAAGGCTACATTTTCCTTTTATTTTTTCTGTTATATTGAACTCAAACATATCCACGTATAAAATGTTTCCATTGAGTCTGGGAACCACAAATATCCCCTACGTGTTGATTTCTTGATGTGTGAGTAGAGCCTTCTTGTCCCAGAAACCCATTCTAGGGAGGAGTGCTCTACCCCACACTTTATTGATACCTGTTAACACGAGGTGCCTAGAATACTGGGCAGCTGTCTCTCTGGGCTTTCAAAGGAGCGGATTGAAACTTGGAGCCAAGTGTGTCCATATTTGACCATTTTCACCTTGTGAAGTTGTGATGGAATTTACCACCACGCATTAGGTGGAAAATGTGAGTAAGTGCATTTGCTTCAGTAAAATATATATTTTATTATCATTCTTAGAGTTGAGGAAATTATGTTTTCTAGCTTTATTGTACATAGATCAAAGAAGAGACACTCATTTATGCCAGATTTCACTATATATTAAACAAGCTATTTTTGGTGAGATTATGAGGTAACCAAAACTCTTTTTTAGTTTAATTTTACCTTTAACTGGATTCAGATTGCTTTAACTGAAGAGTCAAAGGGCCTGACCTCTAATTCATTAACATAATCAGAAGCACATGTAAGCTACTGGCTGCCAATCTGTTTGCTAGTCAGTGACTACAGGATACACACAGCAGTCTTAGAGGTTCTACTCAGTGGTACTCTGGGGGTATTCTTAGCTCCACAGGCAGAGAAAAAAATAGAGAAGAAGAAACGAAGAGAAAGAAATGCCATAAAGTAAACAAAAGTTCACATACAAATTAGAGTCCAACTTTTCATAACGTTTAAGCAACTGTTTTTTAGGTGGAGTAATCATGTAAATAGACTCTCCTTGCCCTCACAAATATCCATCCCTAGGTTCTATAATTCCTGAAAATTCCAGTGGCAGGTGATCATAACAGCTCCTCTTGAGACAAGCTCTCTTGTGGAGTATCAGTTCTCCAAGCAAATTAACTTTCGGTAAGAATTTAAATAGGAGAGGAGGAGAATATATGGCTTCAAATTTGCGTCCTGGCACACATATAGAGGTTAGGAGAGCGGAAAGAAAATCCCTCGTTGAGCTGAAACAAGAGCACATTAAAGTGGGTGATGGCTGAGCACCGTCTGGTCCTTAGGGATGCTACCTTGGGAGGATTTTTGCAAATGCCCCAGATTACTGTTCTAGTTTGTAAAACAAGTCTCATTCTTGTGGACAAGAAAAATAACAACCAATATATAATAATATATAATTATAATAAATAACATAATAAATAAATTAGACATAGTACAATTCAGATTATTTTCTTTTTCTGCCATCTGGCACAATGAACCAAAATGTATGGGATATCGTTAATGTTGGAAATGCAGAGACTATCCAAGAGGTTGGCACCACAAGATGCCACAAAATAGTATCTGCAACCACTACCCTCCAATAGCATTCTTTATTCAGCAATGTTATTCAATATTTCCTGACATGCCATAATGAGGAGTAGTTTGTCCGTCTGTCTGTCTATTTGGTTTTGGTGTCACACCCTACCCCAACTTTATACGGTGGAGTGAGTCATCATAACCGTTTAACTCAGATTACTGTAGTGCCTTATTGCCTTACTCGTATCTGTAACTAGGCAGAGAGCGATTTGTCCCTGGAGACACATTTCATGTAGAGTATCTTGGTCATTCTTAAGTTTACGTTGCTTTCTCTTTACAATTTAATTCTCCAAATCATATTCTGTATTGTACATAAAACTTATGCCTTTGTCCCACAAGTCAGGGGCAAGAGAAATATTGATATTTTTGTGATCCAGAAACACCCTTCATCCTTAAACTGATCTGAGAGAATTATTCAATTACTTTATCTTTAAGCATTCTTTGTGAAGCTATATTATTATCACCAAGAATCTCTGTGCCAACCTTTTCTTCTCACAAGTATGTTTTGATGAACCATATAAAGTTTCATTAACTCAGTCTCTGATACAGTAACTGGTAGATAATAACTACTCAATAACTTGAATGGACTGGTCTGATGTTTTATATAAAGCAGCTGAGATTAAACGAGAATGCACCTAATGGCCCAGATCTGAAAAGCCAGTGCTAAACCTTGTATAATTAATTCTCAGTAACCAGGGTGTGTTATCCATTTTGCAGAACATTTACCATTCCTCACCCATCTTCCACTTCTCATCACTTATTTCAGGTTCACCTTTCTTTCCTACTACACGTCTCAAGTGAACTTTCTGTAACACTTCTCAAAACTTTTATGTTGCTTGATGTCTCAGTTTTTCTTAGAGCACTGTGCTATCAGCTGCGTCTTTAACTCCTACAATGTCCTTTCATCTGTTCTATTTTTGAGAGTCAGAACCATGGTAGACAAAGAGGCAGACTTATAGTCAGAAGGAATTGGGTTTAAATCTCTGCCAGCTATTACCTACGTTTACATAAATAAGCTGATTAATGCTATGGGGACTCACTGTCTTCGTCTATAAAATGAATGTAATGGCTGCCTCATAGGAGTCTTACTTGTAAAATAGTAGATTTTCAATAAATATTCCTATTTTATACTTTCTCTAATTTCCTTTGCCTCCCTAGTTCCTGACTTTGTTATTTGTTTGCTTGTGTCTTTTCTTAGCTAATGAAAATTGTTTCCTTTCATTTAACCCCATCATCACTGCCCAGATGTGGCAAGCCCCCCTCACAGGTGCGTTTTCCCCTCACAGTGCCTCACCTATTGTTATCTCATGGATTATAATGTTGCAAGATGAAAAGGGATTTTTCACGTTTGTGTCCTATTTAGATTAATGTTTCTGACCTCTTTTGGATGACGTGGCATTGAATGTATAGAAATATACATCTTTAATCTTTAGTTCCGTACTTTTGTATAGTAGACATACCGACTCTATAACCTTGTTTCCTATTGTTATTTTGCCTCGTGGTTGGACAACAAATGTTTGTCTCTATTCTCATACATCTGGGAAAGGAAACCATTAGCCTTTCAAGTATTAAAGAAAAGACTGTCTTTCCCCTTCGCTCTTCAACACCAGTACTCTTTAATGCTTTGCTGTTCAAGGTATGGTCCTTGGATCATTAGCATGAGTATTCACATGAAAGCTTGTTAGAAATGCAGAATCTCAGGCCGTACCTAGACCTGGTGAGTCAGAATCTGTATTTCCACAAGATCCCTGGATCATTTCTATTCACTGTAAGCTTGAGAACTGAGTTAAAGCATATTGATTAAAAGAATTGAAAGCCATTTTTGAAATAGAAAAAGATCAGAAAAATAGAGGCAATATTTAAATATCATTGATAAGCTAGCAAATGGGGGGGTCTGAAAAGAGGTCTTACTTTTGAAACCTGCTATAATATAAATGATAAACTAATTGCCAGTAGAAGTGACAGCCAACAACATCTGCCATGACAAAGGAGAGGGTAGGGTAGATTTTTCTGCTTGGTGCTGAATGAAGCCACGGAAAATGTTGTTCGTAACCACCCTGACGTTATGAAGAAAAAATTACCAAGTGACAGATTTCTAGATTAAAAGGAAATATTAAAACTGGCTTTCAATATTTAAAGCTTACTTAACTAGCAACACTTCGCCTGTCACTGACTCACGTCATTTTATTTCATTCTTCTTTTGATCCATGCAAATAGTTACATGGTTTAAAATATATTATCATGTCACCTTTTTGAATAGATTAGGTAAAAGAATTTTTTAATACTGGGTGATAAACCCTATGGCCAAGCCTTGATGAGACAATGTTTGCAATAAAGCAGTGAATCTAGACGAGAAGAAAGCCATATTTTCCTTTTTAAAAATAATGAAAATGCATTATTTATGCCTACTCTTTCAATATTGTGCTCACCGATAATTAATGAGAAGTTTTGTGACCATTTATCTGAGGTATCTCCCTGCGTGTAGGAGTTGTCCATCTTACTTTCATTCCCAGGCTCAAAAAGTGGCAAACCATCAGCATTGCTTCATCTTTGATTGTGAAGATGCAAAAGGTATCACGAGAAGTATTAACATAAAATTATTCCTGTTCTGCTTTATTTTAAATGTACTCAGGTTATTTATTTATTTATTTATTTTGCTTCACATTTAAAGAACAAGGTTCCTTTCCCATACTTGGTATGTAGTACATCTTTTTTCTCTGAGTTAATTCTCCAAGTCTGGTCTGTCAGCCAGTATAAACAACACTTGATGAATGAGACTCAAGGTGTTTAGTCACCTGAAGCAGCTGTTTGAAGTAACTCTACACACAGCCTGAGGCCTGTGTTTTCACAGCTGTGAGAACTCTTCAAAAGCTTTCCCTCTTGGCCTAGTTCTTTGCTGTGGCTTTAAACTCTTAGCGCAAAATCTGGACTATTTCAAAAGAGCAGAATGAAACTAGAGACAGTAATTTTGCATGATTTTGAGCCAAAAATGGCCTAAAATAAATAAATGAAGTACATTTGAAAGTGCTTTACCTAGGTGGGCTATATATCTGAGAATTGTTCTCTCTCCCTGCATCCCTATATCCTCTCTTAAAAGGGAGATGTGTGGCTGAAACACTACGCTCTGTTTATATGGCAGTATTTTCATTTTCTGTTCTGATTCTATGACACCAAAGCTAAAATCTTATGAGCTTGGAACTATATGTACCTGAATTAAGCTCAGGGAATTGCTAGATGTTTGAGAGAGTTCCAGGCTCATAAATTGACCTAAGGCGATTAAAAATGGCATTCTTTGCCAGGCTGCTTAGGTGATTGAGGCTTTAGAAGTTCCTCTGATGTCTTCTATTGGCCTGGAACGCTTAGCTCATGAAGCAAACTTAAATGTGCCCACTACATTTGTCATAAGGCTTCAGACTTCCTTGAGCCTCTTTCAGCAACAGCTGTTTTTCTTCCTCATGTATATAACGAAAAGGACATAGTTGCTTCTCACAAAGAATCCCATTACTTCTCTACTAGAAGGATGTAAGAACCATTTTTGTTCAGAATGACAATTTCTTTTTTTTTTACTTAGGGATTTTATTTCTGAATTTGGAAAGTGTCTACTTTCTTTTTGGAGCTGCTTGGCACCATGCCAAGTAAAGTACACTTGACTTTTGTAAAATTTTCATGTGATTCATAACAAATATTCTTCCAACTATTCTCCTTTATTTAATTAAATAGAATCACATGTATGGTTTATCCATTTACTTCATAAATATGTATTTAGCACCTGATAGGTGCCAAGAACTTGGTTAATTGCTGAGAATATAGAGGTAAAATAGACAAGGTCCTGCTACTACATGGCTTACAATCTAATTGGGAAAACATGCATTAAATAAGTAACAAAACAAATAATGAGTGTTTTATGATCAAGATAAGCACTACAAAGGAAGGGCAAGGATGCAATGAGAGCAAATAATCCTTATCTGTATCTATATTCTTTCTCTGAAGCCTTGATTTTAAGATAATGTTAAAATCAAAACTGATAATGACTTTTAGTTATAATATATCTTAGTGAATTAGTTATTATGAGAAAATCTAGTTTTTATCATTGTGATTTTCATGTTGACTCATGCAGTACTTTGGCCCTTATATGTTTCTGAATCTCACTTTTTATAAATATGTTGAAATTCAAATGCTTTTTTATTATCCTCAAATATTTATATAAAATAGTCAGAGTATTTGACACAGCTTTGAAGAACTATAGGATTTACAGCATTTTGTTTAGCCATGTCTTCTGCTTTGAATGATTTCCTAAGACAAAAGTAGAGTGAGGTTAAATGAATCCATTCATTCATTTATCCATTCGTTGCACAATTACTGACTACCTACTAGTCAGTGTCGTGTTTGTTCCCGGGAATGAATAAATTACAGCTCTTGTATTTGTAAGCTAACAATTATTTCTGTAACTAATAAACTGTGAAGTTTCAGCAACCTAAAAGGAGTGGGTACATTATAGCCCAAGGGTCCCCACCTGGGTTTGTACATCCCTTGAGCTAAGGTTGGTTATTTCTTTTTTAAATGATTTAAAAAAAAATCAAAACAAGAATAATATTTGATGATATTTGAAAAATTTATGAAATTCAATTTTCAGTACCATAAATAAAGTTTTAGTGGAACACAGCCACCCTCATTCGTTTACACATTGTCTTTTGCTGCTTTTGCTCTACAATGGCAGAGTTGCGTAGTCACAACAGAGACCATAGGGCCCAGAAAGCCAAAAATATTCACTATCTGTCCTTTACAGAAAAAGTTTGTTGATCCCTGACCTAATGTAGTAGAAGTTTATTTCTTCATTATAAAATTGTTGCCCCTGATCCATATGCGTCCCTCCTCAAAGTCGTGATTCAGAGACCCAGAGTCCCTCCAGGTCTGGTCTCTGGGAGCCATCTTTAACTTGATGTGCCATAGCTACTGTCTTGGAAGGAAAGGAGCATAGTGGATGATGTATGAGCACTTTTTTTGAACTAAGCCTGGATATATGATACACATTGATCCAGCTCACAATGTTTTAGCTGGAACGCAATCCTATAGCCACACTTCATTGAGGATGGGACTGGGAAATACAGTCTAGCTTTATGCAAGGAATAAGAGGAAAAGGGTTGTGATCAGCCATCAGCCTCTGCTATAACTTTTTCCCCCCAAGGTCCTTAACAATTTGAGGAAAACAAACAGTAAAAATATAATTGTATTAGTCTGTAATGATTTAATTGAGTTATATCAAAGGTAGAATGGAAGCAGGGAAAAGAAAATTATTTAAAGATTTCTCTGAATGGGAAATTCAAGAACCTTGTTACAAAGGAAAGATTGGAATAGCATGCAAAAATTATAATATAATACTATAAGTTTCAAGATAGCAATTTATAGAGAGTGTTAATGAAACTTAGCGATGCTAATTGGAGGAGTATCTAACTTTGCATGGGTGAATCATGGAAGTATTTATAGAGGAGCTGTCATTTTTTATGGTGAAAATTATAATAGCCACTGTTTATTGAGCACATATTATGTCTAAGACATAACCAGAGGTCTTCATGTATTAAATACTTCATTTATCAATCACCATAAACCTGTAAGGTAGTTTTTATCTCTATTTTTTCAATGAAAATAATAAGATAGATTAAATTATTTCCTCAAGGTCACATTTCTAGCAAATTGGGACTTTAAGACACATCTTTCTGAATCCAAAACATGTGCCCTTGACTCTCTGTTACACTGTACAATAAAGAAGGACATCAGGTGAAAAACAAGAAAGTGTCACTCCTTGTAGAGGGTAATTTACATGCAAATAACAGGGCATGATAAAACAGAACACATAGAGAACGATAAATCATTCTAGGTGACTGGAATATGTGGTAAACATGAAGGAGAGGTAGATGATGAGGACGAAAAGGCAGGTTGGACTTCAGCCTAGACTTGTGGGGATCCAGGAAATAATTGTATGTGGGAGAGGAACATGATCAAATTTGGGTTTCAGAGAAAAAACTTGGATGAAGGGCATATTTGACTGGAAAAATGACTGAATTTTTGAAGGAACAAATAAAACAAGCAACTTTCCGGGGGCAAATTTTCTTAGAATATATCATTCATGAAACAGAAAATTGATTAGAATTTCTCTAATCAACTAAATTTTTAACGTACTTCATTTCA
The DNA here is from genome assembly GCF_057802395.1 of Ceratotherium simum simum. Lineage (NCBI taxonomy): Eukaryota > Metazoa > Chordata > Mammalia > Perissodactyla > Rhinocerotidae > Ceratotherium > Ceratotherium simum. Next base: position 28,391,357 of record NC_141908.1, read on the forward strand.
CCAAAGAAATAACTAGGTAGTATGAGTTTTTGGAAGTCACCTCATTTTTTTTATTAGCTTGTGATGGACTTAGATTACCAAAGTTAGCACGGACAAACTCGTGAAGTAGCTTTGATTCACGAAACATTTAAAGAAGACTAGGATCTCCATTATTTTCTTAGGTGGAAATTTATGGAGCTGAAAACAGCAAAAACGAAACCCCTCATGGACACTAATGCAAACATTACCTGGCATTTGTACAAAAATTTTACGAGGTCTTTCTCACCATAAAGGGCAGTGATTTTTTATTACTCAATTTAATTAAAACTCGTTCTAGAGACCACCTATGCAACACAACCTCTTCTCACTTGCAGAGTTCTAGCGGAGAAGGGCTCCTCAGGTCTTTATTTTGCGGATCTTCAGTGTTTCTCTTCACTGCCCTTTCTAGTCTTGTGGAACAGACTATTGGTATTATTGAGCATATTGTATCTTTACGTCAAAATCTTTTTACCCGGTCAATTAATATTTTGGCTTATAGATTTCATGTTTCTAAGACTTGGTATTTCTTTGTGCAATTGATTAGCTAACAAGTAAATGGTTTTACATACAGCTTGAATTTTTATTTGCTATATTTTTCAAGAATAAACACCCTTTAGATATTAAATCAATAATATCAAATTTAAATTTGTTTTACTCTAAAGCTATCCTATTGCAATAGGACCCTAGGGCATGTGTATGTGTTCTGAGCTACACATAGCTGTATTTTGCTGTTGTCAGAACCATGTTTTCTCTTAAAATGGTCTTTTATGAGCAGGGATTTGCCTAAGTTCTATCCTTCTTGACTGCAATTACCATTGATCAATGTACTGCTTGATATATAGTAATCAAATAGTGAATGTTAGGTAATGTTATTCAAGGTTATAATAATATTATACTTTTTGAAATAAGAATCATCCTGACTGTGTACCAAGAGGATTTGGATGGGGATAATTGTTGGAGGAAGATAAAGATGACGGCTGTCTCTTTTCTACAAGCACCATAAAAGTCAGTGCCAATATTAACAAAGTTTATGTGCAAAGTTTATATACATATGTATGTATATGTGTGTGAATATATACACACATACATGTATATTAGGGTAACTATATATATGTATACATATGTATGTATATTTATATAGTCAACTTTTCTAGTAGGCATTAATATTAATATCTATAACGAGAATTGATACCAGATCATTACCATCTTCCTTAGGTCAAGTTCTCAAGGAAACAGACTTCGAGACAGGAATTTGTTTGCAGGAAGATTCTGTGGAGTTTCCTCGCTGGATAAACACCAGTAAGGAAGTAAAACAAGCAGGCCTGGGCAAACGGAAATGTTAAATTATGATGCTGTCACAACAGAGGACTTGGCCAATCCTACAGGGAACTTGGAGTCTTGGATGGCCTTGTAGAGTTGCCCCAAATTGAGGCAAAAGGACAAGGCTTTTGTACCCCATTGTTATTTAGTCATTGAATGTGGCCTTGTCCCCAAGGAGGGACATTGAGGTGAGGCAGTTCCCTTCAATCTAGGGTAATCCTGAGAGAGGGACTTGGCTGTGGGCCACCAGAAGACAGTACTCCCAGGTCTGAGGGAATAAGTACTTCAGTTTTCCAGGATTTGTCTGGGTGGTGCACCACAGTGTCCACTAGAGTTCACTTTTTGTACCACTGAGACCCACATGCTTCGTGTAAGTTTATCTCAACTGGGACCAACTGTCAAGATTCTAATCAGTCACTTTTCCTGTGGAGATTTGTAAAAAAGGAAGGTTCGTGGCGTGAAATACAGTCCTCACTAAGGCAGCTGGTCTCAGGTCTACAAGGTATTCGCCATCATCCTGCTCAACCACGTATTCTAGATGCCACTCACACTGGCTTTTCCCTTTGCTGATCTAGAAGGCTTACCTAGTGGAGTGATCCAGACTCTCATCTTGAGAGGTCTGAGCTCCTGATCATCACACACTTATTAGACCAAGGCTACTAAATTTGTCCATTTATTGTCAAAATAAATGCACCAGTGTATCACTAAGTGCAAAATATATACTTCCCTGACTCCACCGAGCAGCATTAACTCTACCCTCTCCTGATGATCAGAGTAAATTACCACTGCCAGAATGGTGACTCCTTGCCTTGACTCCTGGTCTGTTGGCATGAGGAGCCCAAAGTAACTGGATGGCAGTCATAGATTAAGTTTAATGGACTCTTGCTGTGTCCCCTAGTGGAAGCATTCCTATTCTGATCAACGAGATTTCTAAACCCACAAAGCCCAGAGTTACAGGGACAGGGGGCAGGAATTCTCCAAATAGGTTACTGGGAGGGATGACAAACGAAGTCACTCCTGCCTCTGTCTGGTTCCTGGACCCATGCATTCATGTATTGGGGATACAGTACGATATAATGGTAATTGGTTTAGGGTATATACTGCATCCGGAGTGTGGTGTCTCATCTGTCAGTTTATTATCTCAAACCTTCTGAAGGCTGTTCTATTATTCTTACAGGCAGACATTCTCTGGGTTGTACGGTATGTGACTGGATTGGCTAATCCCGTGACCATGAGTCCACTGTTGGACCTTCTTTGCAGTAAAGTAGTTTCCTTGGTCTGATGTAATGTTATGCGAGATCCTTTGTTTGTGAATCTCGCAATCTGAAAGCCCTCTCAATAGTGGTGTTGGCCAAGGCCCTGCAGGCAGGAAAGGTACCCAGACTAAGTATTGATGCTAATCAGGATGAATTGCTGCCTCTGCCAAGGAAACAATGGGAGGGTTCTACCAACTAACAAATATGTCCATTTTAATTACACTTCCAGGGTCTGGAGATGTGATCACCAGGTGTATCTATTCGCTCAAAGGATCCACAGTGAGCTGGACCTGGGATAGGACTCCATTTATTATCTGCCTTCCACATATCCTCACTTAAGCAGGTCTCTGGGTTTCAACATCAACTCAGACCCTTTGTCAAGCAATTCTTGGAAAGTTTGGGTAGTCCCCTTTTCCCAGTGTACAGTTTTAAAAATAAATAATCAAAGTTCCTCTCAGGAAAGACTGGAGGAATCATTATCATATATGCTTGTGTTATCGTGGAGTTCTTTCCGGGGACCCATCTCTTATGTAGTCAAAGCTTTCCACGTCTGAAAACTGGGTCAAGCCTGGAAACCAGGCACAAAATCATGACTTTTTATTGGGATGGTTACCCTCAATCTCCTTATCTTCCATCTTTGATGACAGTTGATTGAATAAATTAAGCAAAGTCCACGCTGAGTGCCCATCTGTTTTGCGTCTAGGGGTCCTGTGTGCTATTAAACATGTCCGTAGTTCCTTGTATGTAGGGACACCCTAGTTATTATTGTGACATTGCCGCTCATTATGAAAATTGCACACACTTTGCTTCTGACAGTTATTACCCCATTGCCTCTATGACTTCAAGATAGAGGGATATCATCCCAATTGCTATAAGGAAGCCAGTATTGTAAATGCCTCTTCTATTATCATCCCTGGCTTAACGAGGGCATCACCACTCTTTCCTCTTTCACCAGTGCGTTCTTTATTGCTTTTGTAAATGGAATATCCTCTAGTCCCTTCCATGCAACATAGTTCAATGGTGTGTTTTTCCAGCCTTACATAGTATATCCACTCTGTTATGCTTGCTTCTTTGAGCTTTTTGATTCCCTCTTGCACTGTCTTTTATAGCTGTTCTGGCATTTTTACTTCACGTTCTTCACTTACTGTGGCCTGTCACTTCTCCAAGTTTCTAAAGCTCACTGTGGCAGTGTAGCACCATCTCCAGGGAATCTTGTCAAGGTGTAAATTCTGTATTGTGATCATGGAAGTGCTCCCATACTGACAAAGTTTCCCTTATCCAACTATGTTCTACTCTCTTTGATTCAGTGTCCTCAAGATCCAGTCCAATGCATATTCTCCTGGCTCTAACTCATATGTGCTGAATAGGTCTTGCAGCTCCTTCAGGGTAATTCTCATTCATCCTTTAGCAGCCTGGCATATCCCTGGCTGGATTATTTTATGACTTAACCCTAGTTATTGGTCCTGTTATCAGAGAGGGAAGTGGGGATACATACTAAGTGGACATAAATTGTATTGCAAAACAGAAGTGTCTATATCATCCTCGAGTAAAAAGGTTAGCACCAGTTTTTAGCAGGGAAGAGGGATTCACTTCTGTTCATCCACAGGGTTTTGGGGAATCTGGGGATTCAAGATTATTGAGTGCATCCATCCATCCAGATGTCCTGATATCAAGTATCAGGGACACCCTCCTACCCAATCAGATCTCTGACTTTGATGTGTCGGATTTGTCAGCATTGAGAATTCAACCTTCTTGGAGCTCTGTTGTTCTGATAATCAAGCCCTGCATGTGATTTTCAGCTTTTTCTTCATTCTGACTGCAGGATCAGAACCTCTTTGTACACAACTAAAGGCCTTCTGGTTTTTACAATTACTCTTAAATTTGTGGTTAGTCACCTTCATCCTTTTATTGTCTTTCTCCAATGTATCAATAGCCCCCAGCAATAATTTTCTGATTCTATAGTCTTTATAATTACCACATCCTCTGAACTTCACAATCAACTGAAATATTGAACCCGCTTATGCATCCCTTTCCACAATATCCCGAATTAGTGTAGCCCTGGTGAAAGTTTTCACACTTGCACCATACCACGAGCCAGGGACTATCAGTACTGCATATACTACCACTAATGCCAATCTGATACCAGTCTCTATGACAGTCTGGCAGTGGTGTTCCAGATCCAAATTCCTTTTTAGAGTCTGGTTCCATGGACCATGGCTGCCACCAACAGTCTTAGATCATGTTCTCAGGAAACAGACTGTGAGGCAGAGATTTGTGTGCAGGAAGTTTATTTGTAAGTGTCTTCAGAATCAACACAATAGGAGAGTGAAGAAAGGAGAACTGAACAAAGGGAGAAGTTGAATGTGGTCTACTTGCAATAAAAGCCTCACCCAAACTCAGGAGGAGTCCTGGAGCTAGGATATCCTTGCAGAGTTGTCTCAAATAGAGGGGAAAGTAGTGAGTTTTGTAGCCCCCCATTGCCCAGTCATTGATGTGAGCTGCTCTTGGGGATAAGGCATGAACTCGGGTGGGGCAATCTCCTCATCTAAGGCAATTTCAAGGGAGGGACTAAGCTTTGAGCCTTCATCAGCCAACACTCCTAGAAGCTTGGGAAATGAATGCTCACTCTTGAAGTGAGAAAGGAGGTATTCGTAGTGAACCTCAACATTCACTAGCCTAAAACATTGCATATATTAAAAATAGCCCACAGAAATTAGTTCTTGAATTGCATTAAACCATTATAAAATAGTTTGGGTAATTGTTTTTACCTTAAGAAATGTTGGCTAAGAGATGGATGGAAGAATCATGGGAATAAACTATGTTGTTTGGTTCACCAAAGGCAATAGTCAAGAAAGCATATACACATAGATAGAATGTGATAAATATGAGATAGAAAGGATTATCTCCATCCGTCTCCGTTAACTCCTATCCATATCTAGGAGATAACATATAAGTGCACTTATATGTTGCATGTACCTCAGGGCCTAGCGGTCCTCCTTTCTCTTAATCATTTTTCAAAATAGTAACAAAGGAATAGTGTCCACTCTTTTAACTATAAAAAATCACATGATAACCCACCTTGAATCTTTTCTAATCAAATTCACTAGGCCTTTGTCAAGCATGTAGCTCTAAAATAAGAAGTTATAGCCAAACGAAGAGAAACAGAGATAAAATAAATGAATGAAATATGATTAATAAATTAATAAATGAATAAAATAAATGAAACAGAAATAAAATAAATGAATATAAAACATAATTGCATGGTGATGATTGCTGATGATGTGTTCTATAATAAGAAAATTAAGTAGAGAAAAGACATAGGGATTGTTGGCATGGTGGAATTTTAGATAATGAGGATGGTTATCCACAGAATGTATCATTTTGGTACAGACCTGAAGGAAGTGAGAGAGAGAGAGAGAGTAGTCTTTGTAGATATCAAGAGAAAGAGTGCCCCAGGGAGAGAGAATAACAAGTGCAAAAGACCTTAGGTGAGGGCACATGCTTGTGTGTTCAAGGAATAGTAAAGAGTGGAAGGAGGAAAGATGGTGTGAGTATGGGAAATAGTTTTAAACCATTGTTAGGACTTTTGTTTTTACTCTTAGTGAAATAAGAAGTCCTTTGGAACAGAGAAGTAATACGGTCTGATTCTGTTTTAAAAGGATCACACTTATGGCTGTGCTGAGAATAGACTGAGGGAGGCAAGGGCAGAAGCTGGAAGAGCCGTTTGGAGGCTGGTGTAGTAATTCAGGCAAGAGGTTATGGGGGAGAATATAATGGTAGCTGTGGAATTTTTGAAAAGTAGTCAGATTCTGGATGTATTCCAAAGGTAGAGCTGCCAGAATATTCTGTAGAGTGTGAGTGAGAAAGAGTCAGAGATAACTTCAAGTTTTTTGGATTGAATAATTGGAAGGGTGGTGATGCCATTTCTGAGAGTGGGAAGAAAGTAGAAGGGGAAAGTGTGGTGTTGAGAAAAGACCAGGAACTCTGTTTTGCCGTGCTAAGTTTGAGATTGCTCTTAGATATCCAAGTAGAAATGACACATCAGCAGCTGTATACATAAGCCTGGAGTTCAGGGGATAGGTCTAAACTAAAAACATACATTTGGGGCATTATTACATTAAAAGGCTCTGGGGATACAGATGAACAAGAAACAGAACTGAAAAAGAGCAGGCTAAGAGGTAGGAGAAAAACCAGGAGAGAGTAAGGTTTTGGAAAACAGTGAAGAAAATGTTTTGAAGAGAAGAGAATTTTTTTTAGACTATAACATACAAAATATTCTTTAAACTGTAAATATAGGCAACCAATTTTGAAGAAGTATTTGACGATAAAGCAGTAATCCAATAAGCCAATAAAGATTTTCTCAATATATTAGGTTCAGGTAATTAGAGACTACCAAGTCATTAACTGCCAAATTTAAGACAGTTCTATGTGTTCAGGCTTGTTGAAAGGTCAGGTTCCCAAAAGATTGTGACTATAGCGTTTTATCAATAATATTCATTTGGAAGAGGATCAGTATTTGCATTGCTTTTTTAAATTTATGTATAAAATGTTCATATTGATAGTGCTCTTAATATTGAAACAATAGTGCAAGAAAATGTAAAAACCACAGGGCCATCATCATATGAAAGTTTAGAAATACGCAACTTTTTAACACCTAGAATGCAGAATAGATGATGATCTCTAGAACACAAGTTCTTCTTATGTAAGCAAATATAGTACCTAATTTTGTTTTAAACAATTTAGTGTCTCTCTAGCCCCTTGATTAATTTAAGCACTGTCTTACAGATCTCATTTTTGGCTTTCATGTTGTTAAACTATAATGCCGTTAACCTCTATTTCAAGTAATCGCCCCTCCTTGGTGATTGATGTTAGATATAACAATTATGATGCCAATGCTGGGGATAATTCTTCACAGATGTTGTCAAATTACAGGTTAAATGGGGAAAAGAGTTTCTTTCTTCCGGCCACCCACTCTTCATTCCCTTGAAATAGGTGCGTGGTGCTGTGTATCCTGTGCTATAGGTACGCCAATTCTCCAGCCTGTCACTCATCTGGTTTAAATGACTTCCATTTGCTATTTCAAAGAATGACAGAATGTTATGTTCAGAGTGCTTTGCAGGTACCAAAATGCAGTAATTCAGCCTTGAATTTTAACTGGCAAATGGAAGTCCATTGGGTCTGGCACAGTCATGCTGATTTTCCCCTTATTATAAATAACATTTGCCATCACTGATAAAAAAATGATATGACATGATGACTGTGATCTGCTTCAAACTATTATGGGAAAAGGAAAGTGGTCTTGAGTTGATAATTGTTAAGGCTGGGTTATGGATACATTGTGTCTACTCCTTTTCTGTTAAACTTTACATTTAAAAATAACATTAAAAATAAAAGCAGAGTATATGTTATTTTAACCCTTTATAAACCTTTATGTTCTCATAGGGAGGAAATACAGAAATTCCACAAGTAACTCTCCTCTTGGTTATTTAAAATAATGAAGTCATATTTTCTTGGTCATTCAGTTTGGACCAGTGGATTATGGTATGGCATTCCCTTAGTTTTGCATTTATTTTTGTAAGTGAGTTCATTGCAAGTCTCAGCAGGAAAAGAGGGAAGGATATGAGATGAGGGACAGAGGAAAGAAAAGGAAGGTTAGGTTGCCAAGTAAATAAGTAAGGTTAGAAAAAAGGTTTGGGGATTTAGGTTTTAGCCTCACCTAACAGCTGACATATTATAAGCCAAGAAAATTTAATCTATGTTGTAGCTGAAATTCTTCCACCTGGATAAACTGGGGGTGATTATTTGAAGTATTCCCATAGAGATGTCAGGAGGCCCTATTAATAAATATCGGTCCAGAATGTAAACTTAAAGATGCTCCATATCTCCCGTTGAAGCAGGAATAATGACAGGTATTGTTTGTTCTATGGCATAATTTATTTTAAATACAGTCTTCCTACTCAAGATATAAATATTGTAAGTGGCAAATTTCTTTTCTCTCTTTGAACTACAGATGGTCAAATGTTCGCTTGGTGTAACCCAATACATCTTGGCAATATTTCATTAAAGTCATTCCACCAATAAGGTGGTCTACTATTTTTTTTTTTTTGTAAATTTCTAGAGAGAACATTGCTTTCCCTTAAATCACTTGCCAATATCTCTAACTGTAATAATCAGGAAATATTTGCAAGTGTCTAATTGAAATCCTTACCACTATAATTTAATATCATTAACCTTGAATTTTCAAGATATTTTCATCAATCTTATTTCATCATTCTTATTATTTTATTAATGACTTGATATAATTTTGCTGGTAATAACTTGAGAGTTCAACTACAAGGCTTTCCAGGCAAAAAGCTGAAGGGGAAAGAGATGAGGAAAGTGGAAGAGCCCAGGAATATGTGGACTTGCCTGGTGGTTTGACTACTCTCTAATGAAATGCACACAACCTGGGGTTGACTGTCTTAAAAAGAAAAATAAATCCAAGCTTGGTCAATACCTATATTCAATGCAATACACTCTTTAGGTGAGGTATGGCAATCGAGGTCTCCAAGCAGTTGTTAAAAGTGAATATTGAGTCTGCCCAATTTGCGGTAGTGACTGGGAGTATAAAGGAAGGAAGACTTTTTGTTTACGTGTGTGGTTGTGGGGTTCAGGAGAGCTAAATAAAATTGTGGTAAATCAGTTATGCATAAGTCCCCAATTCTTCACTCTAGCTTGTATCCACACCCTCTGTAAAATACAGCTTTTCTTATTGAACAAGTAGAGTCTGTCGTTCCATCCCTTCTATCTGGGTTGGCCTGTTACTTGCTTTGGCTGATGGATGCGCGCTTCCATGCTCTCTCTCAGACCTCTGCTGGTGTGATGCGTGCAAGCGTAAGCTAGTCTACTCAAGGATGGGAAAAAACTGGAGGAAAAATGAGGTACCCAACAAACCCCCAAAACAGAGCCACTAGCTAAACATAACTGAGGGAACCAGCAGAGACCAGAACAACTGACCAGCTGAGCCCAGTCTCAACTACAGAGTTGTGGAATCATAAATTAAATAAATAGGTGTTGTTTTAAGTCACCCAATTTTGGAATTATTTGTAACACAGCAACAGATGAATACAAAAACACTAAGATGACTGACAAATAAGCTTGAGTTCAAAGTGCAGCTCCTTTTCCAGCAGGGGTACTGTAATGCAAATCGGGAGACACAGACAGTCACGTAAATTCTAAAACTATGGACAGGGTAAAGTGAATCATTGTACTCCATAATTGCAGTAGTTAAGGTTGACTTTAACTTTTGAATTTGTTAGCCATCCTGCTTAATTTAGTGTCATTGACAAATACTACACCTTCTTCCAGTGTTTCTCAAAGGGAAGAGGGCTGCTATTTGCATATTGTACTAGACAATTCTTTGCTAATGGAACTGAAGGTTAAGATGTTTAGTGTCTCAGGCCCCTAAATATTAAGTGCCAGTAGTATTTTCCTGGCATTTGTGATAACCCAGATCTTTGGAAGTTCCTTAAGGTAATGTAACGCCTCAATTAAGAAATTAAATGCCAATGCATTATTTTTGAGAAAGGCTATGTGCTTACTTACCTATTTTGACTTTGAAGAGTGAATAGCTATTGTTTGGATTGCAGATATGATCAATTGATAAGTAGGAACTGTGTATTCTGTTGCTCATTCTGAACACCCAGCACCTATCAGAATGCCTAGCACACAGTAGGCATTGAATAAATACCTTTTGATTAACTGACTGGTCAGTGAGGTAGGGAAGAAGAAACTTCACTGCTCCTGTGCTGAAGTGTTCATTCAAATCTATTTCAAGTGCTTCTTTCAGTGTTTACAGAGGCCAAGAAGATTGTCTAGGCAACCAATGTGAACTCATTTAAAGTGAATACCTTTACTATCTAAACAAAGGAGTTGAAAATTGATTACTATGGGTTCTAAGCCCTATACAGTCATGTGTCACTTAACAAAAGAGATACATTCTGAGAAATGTGTCGTTAGGCGATTTTGTCACTGTGTGACCATCATAGAGTGTACTTATACAAACGTAGATGTTATAGCCTCCTACACACCTAGGCCATATGGTACTAATCTTATGGGACCACCATGGTATATGTAGTCCGTCTTTGACTGAAACGTCATTATGAGGCACATGACTGTAGACATATCATCTCATTTAATCCTTCTAATAACTAATGGTATAGTTTTGTTATCCTCATTATGTGATCAAAAAGAAAAAAATGAGAACAGGGACTTGAGGAAATACTAGCTTAAGTAAAGTTGATCAACATACTTATTGCTTCTTGTTTTTTTAGTCAATTCAGCTACTTCTGCCCACTGTCTCTAAGTCAGATTTTTACCCACTGATATAAAATGAAAAATTAAAAATGAGTGTTTGGAGAGTCATCTTTTTTTTTTTTTTTTTTTTTTTTTTTTTTGCTGAGGAAGAGTCTCCCTGAGCTAGCATCTGGTTTTTTTTTGCTTGAGGAAGATTAGCCCTGAGCTAACATCTGTGCCAATCTTCCTCTATTTTGTATATGGGACACTGCCACAGCATGGCTTGATGAGTGGTGTGTAGGTCCACACCTGGAATCTTAACCCACGAACCCCAGGCCGCTGAAGTGGAGTGCCCTGAACTTAACCACTACGCCAGAGGGCCAGCTCTCTAGAGAGTCATCTTTTGCAGAAAAAGATAAAGTCTTGTTTTCAGGGAGTTTATTTTCAGGGAGTTTATCTGGAAGATCAAATCAGATTTAATAAGTAAACAAGTAGATAATACAAATTTAAGTAGGAAAAATGATCCAAATACAGAGTATTATACAATGGGTTTGAAGGCCCCATCAGACAAGATTTTTAGAAAAGGCCTCTCTGAGGTTGATATTTGAGCAGAAATCTGAATTATATAGAGTCACTAGCAATGGTGAGAGGTAAATAAAGCAGTAGATAACCTCTGTAGCTCAATGCTGAGCACTCTATAAGTACTCCACCAATATGTAGGTCTAATTAACGTATTCATTGTGTTTTTGCATTACTATGTCGAATATATTCAACATCTGCACCCAAAAATCAAAATTAGTATACATTTAAACATCTGTTATGCTACACATCTTTGAAAATAACAACACATTTTCAAACATATTACTTATATACGAGTAAATATCTTTTATCATTCATTGATAAAACAGGTTCAGATCTATCATTAAGTTATCTCAGGTTAGGAAGCCTATTTACTTTTTAGTGTGTAAATTCAACCAAAAAATTTAGGAAGACAAAGATGAGGTATACCAGAACCAAATTTGCAATTTGGCTGGAGTTGGGAGACAGACACAAGTAAACCAACAATTAGACTATAATATGTATGGTCTCTTAAAAGAGAGAAACATGATTCTCTTTGAGCCAAGAAGAAGGGCATTTCAAACACAAAGTCAGTAATGACTTTCTTTCCAATGTGAAGGCTGAGCTGACCAGATGAATTCTTTTTTGTAATTGAGGTGAAATTTACATAACGTAAAATTAACCATTTAAAGCGTACAATTCAGTGCCATTTAGTACATTCACAATGTAGTGCAACTGTCATCCCTACCCAGTTCCAAAGTATTTTTACCATCCCCAAAGGAAAATTGGTACCCATTAAGCAGATACTCCCCATCCCTTCCACACACCTAGCCCCTGGTAAGGTAGCTACTAATTTGCCATCTGTCTCTATGGATTCACTTATTCTGGATATTTTATACAAAGGGAATAATACAATATGTGACCTTTTGTTTCAGGCTTCTTTTAACTAATTTTGAGGTTCATCCATATTGCAGCATGCATCAGTACTTCATTCCTTTTTATAGCTGAGTAATATTCTATTGTATAGGAATACCACATTTTATTTACCCATTCATCCATTAATCAACATTGGGGTTGTTTCCATGTTCTGCTATTATGAATAGTGTTGCTATGAACTTTCATGTGTCAGTATTTGTTTGAATATCTGCTTTCACCTCTTTAAGGTATTTACCTAGAAGTGGAATTGCTGGGTCACACAGTAATTCTACACTCTAAATGAATTCTTGATGTAGGTGTTCATAAGGTGAAGAAGATACGGAAAGGACATGAGTGAATATGAGAAGGCATGACAAAATGCCACTCTTGGGGACATACATTATCTGATACAGTAGTATTAATGGGCAGGTGTAAGGGAGAGGTGGGGGATAATACTAGAGAATTACACAGGAACTTGATCATGAAAGACGTTACGAACTAAAGAGCTTGTATTTTACCCTATGGAGAAATTTCATGGCAAAAATTCCAACTTTCAGGCTCAGAACCACCTAGTCCATGAGTCAAGCCCAACAAAAACAGGCAGCATATATCAGCACACGGGTGTCTAGATTTATTTAGGTTTCTGAGCCTAAACATAAAAAAAATTCAATGATCACCTAGAGTGGAGATCAAATGGCAACCAGTACAGAGAGATACATTATGAGTTTCATATATTAGAAAAGTCACCATGACAACAATATAAGTGATGGATTACAGGGCAGTAATGGGCATAAGGTTGCATCTGAAGACAAAAACGTGTAAGTTGGTCAGGCAAACGTGCTGAGAGCTTGAACAAAGGCGGTGTTAATGGAAATTATGTGGGAGAAGCATATCGTAGAGATTTTAAAGGATAGAATACACGGTACTTGTTTCCTGGTTGGATTGGGTGTTTGGGCAGGCAAAGGGTATCAAAGATGACCTTTTGATTTAGATACGGCAAATGCTGCAGGGACAACTTATGAATAGCTTTTAGTAAGCCCACATTGTGTGAGCCAACAAAGATTTTAGTCCATGAAAAAACAGTTGTTTTATTTATATTACCTCATGAAAAACAAACAAACCATCAGCTCCTTTTTTCCCAGTAGATAACTTGGGGAACGCTTTCCCAAACTGCTCAAGATGCTTTGGGGAATGCCAACATTATTTCCGCTTGACAAGCTACAAGTGGGTTCTTTACAGTGTGAGCATGTAAGTGTGATGCTAAATATCATAGTCATGGTTCTTTAGTATCATTCTGTGCTCATAGAAAAACTTCAGGTTTCTAAGTTCATTGCTTACACGAAGAGAGGAAGATGAGGCAAACATCAGAGCCCGGAAAAACACTGAAGAAAGAAAAAAACGATGTCTTCCAAATTAAGTGTGAGTCTGTGGGTTAACCAGGATTTCTCAATGTTGGTACTATTAACATTTTGGACCAGATAATTCTTCGTTGTGAGAGACTTACTGCTGTGCATTGTGGTATGTTTAGAAGTATCCCTGGACTCTACCCACCAGAACCCCCTCACATTGTGACATTCAAAATGTCTTAGATATTGCCGAATGTCCCACGGGGTGTAAAGTCACCCTGGGCTGAGAATCTCTAGCCAATCACAAGTGGTTAAAATGTGAAGTGTTCGTGTTAGCAAAACCTTCTCCTTTTGATGCACAATATCAATTAATTTGCAAGATTTGCTCTGCTTACTTTCCCTCTGATTGAATACTTCAAATTTATGAGTTGATATTGTAACCACAGTCAGTATAAATCGTGACAATGGCTAGTATCAAGATACTTGCTGTTGTCATTCAAAAAATCTTTCAACAAATTATTATTATTATCAATTGCCTGCTGCTTACACTGCATTGTACTAAGCTCTTTAAAGGATACAAAATAAGTTTCATTCTTTCAAATAGTTAATAATGTCTTTGAATTGAGCAGTGATGGCCTTAAAACATCTATATAAGAATTATTCAGATTGTGATTTGCTCGTAGGTGGGAATCAGATTTACTGTCAAGTTACCAATACAGCAAGCAAAATATTTTTTTGTTTCTTAATTAGACTGTATATTTATTTACAGAAGCATGTGTAGTAAAGCTGAAGGTATCTATAGGAGGGAGGGTTAAAGTCCTCTCCCATTCATGACCACTTCTAGGTGACTCTACTGAAGTGGGGATAGTATAGATTAAACACTAAAACATAGTTGGTTTCTTTGTTTTTGTTGAGGAAGATTGGCCCTGAGCAAACATTTGTTGCCAATCTTCCTCTTTTTTCTTGAGGAAGATTGTCCCTGAGCTAACATCTGTGCCAGCTTTCCTCTATTTTGTATATGGGATGCCACCACAGCATGGCTTGATGAGTGGTGTGTAAGTCTGTGCCCAGGATCTGAACCAGTGAACTCCAGGCCACCAAAGCGGAGTGTACAATATTAACCGCTATGCCATCGTGCTGGCCCCTAAACCGTAGTTTTAACAAATATCAAAATAAGAACAAAAAGCAAGGGCAAGTTTAATTAGAGAATATTCCTTAGAAACGTTGTGTTTGAAAAAATGTTATGGGTATTGATTAGAGAAAAGTTTGTGGCAGGAGGTCCTGGTAAATGACAGCATTTGATTGAAAATTATAGGGATTATCTGTAAAGCAATTGGAGATTAGCTTGACTCGGCTGACAGAACTTCTTTGGCATGTACTGTTTGACCAAACAGCTCAAATCCTGAACCATGGAGTTTATATTTGAATTCCCACGTGATAATATGTGGGAATTACATTTACATTACATTAATGTAAATTAATGTAAATTTACATTTACATTAAAGCCTACCTCCTTGTACTTTTGACTATCATTCATTCATTCAAAGGAAATTATGAATAATGAGTTACCTTAGCCAACTCAAGGTAAAGATTGGATTCTATTCATCTTTTAGCCTAATATGTGCCAGATTCTATGCTGGAAGCTTTGGATCATAATCCATAAGACTGAGAATCTCCCAATCCTGGAGAAGAGAGAGAAGAATAAACTAATGGTTACACTTATGCGTAAGTGCTCTGAATAGTGGAATGTTTAGATTACATATAAAGACATACATATAAGGACATACATACATGTAAGAACACCAAGTCTTCCTGGAAAAGTCAAAAAAAGTTTTGTGAAAAGTTAAGATTTTAGTTGAGTTGTAAAGGATGAGTAGAATTTCCCCAAAGGGAACAAGAAGGAAAGGCTTCAGATGGAATAAATATATATGCATACATATGGAGGCAGGTAAGCATGCAGCATGTTTCATGAAGTTCAAGTAGTTGGTGTCATTGAAATGAAATACAGGGACTGGCAGAAGATGAATATGGAAAAGTTAAAAGAGCCACATCATAATGGGCGTTAAATGCCAAGGTAAAGCAAGCAACGATTTTATGATATTTGTGTTTTAAAATGTTAGCCCTTATGTGGAACATAAATTAGAAATGAGGAAAGATCAAATGCAGGTTGACCAGCTAGGAGTCTGTTGTTAAAAGCTCAGAAGAGAATGGAGAAGGCGTGAACAAAAGCAATGACAGTTCAGATGGAGACGTGGTCATGAGTGGGTTTGATGAATGAAATCATCATCTGGAAAGGACTAGGAAGAAGTTGGGTGTGTTATGCAACTGTAAGGGCATGTTAAGTAGGACTACAGAGGAGACTTTCTATCTGGTCACAAAACCTATTCCCTCCTTTTCTGGGCATGAGACCATCTACACCTAGACCAAATTTCACAGCTTCCCTTCCAGTTTTTGGTAGTCATGTGACAGAGTTCTAGCCAATGGAATGTGAGGAACAATAATGTGAGTTCCTTCCAGACCAGGACCACGTGGTCCTCCACGTTGTTTCCCCTCCCACAAAGCATACAGAGACTATCATGGTGACATTAGAAGCCACCCATTGAATACAAGGTGGACAGAGAATATGTCCCTGAAGTACCACTTGGAAAAGAACAGCCCCAAATCAAGAACATTTAATTTTCACTTTACATCAGTGAAACATAAACTTTTGGGTTTGTTTGTTTGAGCAGCTAACAATACATTAAATAATATAAGGCGTTATCTGAAGAAAGTCCACCATGATATTACAGTGTTTTTCCTTTTATTCTTATCATAATATTTCTATAGCTGTAGGTACCTGTACCTACAATACATAAACATAGCATACAGCAGATACGTTTATATTACAGTTAACCTAATTTTAGTTAAAAAGCATCCAATATTGACATCCATGGCAATCATTCAGAAATCACGACCAAAAAACAAAAAAAATTTCACGCTCACTGTTATACAATATAATGAGAAGGTTAGGCTTCTGTAATAGTAGAGAGATGTTCCAAATCTTTGTTTAGATAAAGTCATTTACTTATTTGAATTTACGGCAGGATTTATATTGCTATCTACAAATAGATATCAATAGTTAAAGAGATTTTTATAGCTTTTTGACATTCAATATATTATGCAGGTTTAAAAGGCTCTGGAAAATGGATGAACTATCGAAGCTGAATAACTTTCCACTTGTAAAAATGTTTCTTAAAGTACAGAGCCCTCAGATTTAATACTTAGTCTTGCTTGTTTAAGCACATGGTAAAATGTAAACAGGTTTTTCATTTGACAGAACAATTCTGATGGAACAATGCAGCTTCCACACGGCTAAAGCCAAAATGAAAAAATGACAGACACATCTTATTAGGGGAGGTAATTTAAGGAATGCTTAGTTTTAATGCTTCTCTTAAGCAATACTATTTTATTTCTCTTTTGACATGAGGCCCTCTTTCTTACTCATAGTGAGTTTAATTTTTACATGATCTCGGTATATTCTTATTTCTGAAATTAAGATGCTTTTGAACTAGTCCAAGTGTCTGAAATATTGCAGAAGCTGTCTTGTATTACTTTGCATGTACAATAGCTTGTTTTATTCTGCAATAGAGTCTTATGAGAGTAATTTCAATTTGCCAGTTAGTAGTTTAGATAAGTCTGAAATCCTGTGGCCAACCAGGCCTCCAAGGCAGGCATTAGCCATTTGACAAAGCCATTGAAAACCCAGAGGATGTACATCTTCGATTAATACAAATAATAGAAAATTTCCTAAATAATGTTTGGTCCTGGGCGGCTTCCAATGTAGTAATTCACAAAATATGACTTTTTTCGTTGGAAAGGTTATAAAAATTTGTTTGTTGGAGGTAGGGAAGGAAATGTAATTAAAGGCTAAATTCAGACTCACATTTCATTTTAACCAAAAGAATATGTGTGATTTGGACACCAATCACCTAGGCACTTCCTATTTTAAGGCAGTGCATATTGTCAGCAAATCAAATTATCCAATAGCAAAACTACGTCTGGTAGAGCTAACTATGCCAGGTAACCTTAAATAGAAGCTCGGGGGTAGTTAACTATGTTGCAACACTGGGCTTTGCTGGTAAGAGTTATCTAAAGTTCCTCTTTGTAGCATTGCTATTAAAAGAATAAAACGGGAAGAGGTGAAATGAAAACATTAAACTTGTGGGTATGTGTATGTGTTTTAATATCCCCTTTGCATTTGAAAGTGCTAACAACAGCACATTTAAAATAACGCAACTCCGGGGTTTCATTTATATATTTAAATTTTTTTTTTGTTTTTGCATATGGTCCTTATAAAATGAAGCTTTAGATCATAGATGCTTTAAGGAAGGCCTGTTACACATCATTTACATTTGGAAAATCAAGGAGCTTTGAGTCTGGATTGACTTCAGGTACCAATCTAATCTAAAAATGCCCGATGAAATTATTTTCGTTGTAGTCATTAACAATCTGAAGAAAAGCTTTAATTTGTAATCTTGTCAAAGTAGTGTATGGAGGTCTGTTTATAATAAAATTTTTTAAAAAGTGTGTTACACTTTTGGAAGGCTGATTCAAACTCACATATGTGGAGTGAACAACACAGACACACACACAAACACACACACACACTCCTAAAGTCTGGTCAATTTAGATCTGATAACACCATTTTTTTCTCTTATGGGCGGTGATGACACTTGTGTATGAGATCCAAAGTGGGTCTGGCATCTCCCTTCAGGCTGTGCATCTACTGGTTGTCTCTGAGGTTTGTTTTACTGAAAACATTAAATAAAAAACATACTCTTTCCCACTCGTGATGCTCAGAGCAAATTTGTTCACGTGTATGACAGACAAGTCATTTCATTGGCTCTGTAACAGTCATGATGTTTCAGAAGGAGGCACGTGTATCTTTTAAAAAGAAAAAGAACAAAAAAGCTTCTGGGTGAATCTTTAGAGATATAATAGTTCAGAATTTAAAAATTTCCTAGAATGTCCAGTGTCAGCAAGAACAGACCAAGGCTTTCTTCTCATACATTAGGTACATGTTGCCCCACGAATGAGCTGGCACGGGGTATTTGAGGTGATTAACTTTCATCCCAAATATTCTGAGATCAGGTTTAATTTATTAAAATTTATTTGTTCTCTGAAACACAATACTTGTTTTCAGTTTTAGCCAAAAACTGGGAACAAGGATGGAAATGGGGAAATGCAGAGCATGGAATTAAGAATTTCATAAAGTTGTGAATCATCTTCTAAACAGCCTACATGAGACACCCAAACATATTAGTTTATTCACCCTAAGACTGTCCATCCTGTAACTCAAAACCTTTTGTCAGGTCTGAGAAATGGTTTGTTTTCTTAACCTGATGTTGTTTTAAAGGGCAATACCCAGATGTTCTGGGTTTGTGATAAAGAGAGAATTAATGAGTCTGTCTGTCCAACTGAAGCCTACTTATGACTCTGTACAGATGCGAATTGTGGGGTAAAGTATGATATTCCTGGTGCACAGAGGACTCACAAACATTTCAAGAAAATAAAAGGTTTTAATTAATCTTTCCTTCACATACTTTTCTTTTTTATAGTCTACCAACAAATAGATTCAGGCATGTTCTGGGATCACTTTAAGACCTAGATCTGTTATTCCTTCTTCTTCATTTATAAAACCTTAAAGCAATTGCCTCTGTTGATGCAAGTTGGGTTTTGCTGTGTTTTGTTGCTTTAACCTTAAGCTTTACTGTAAGCTGTGTAAACTAAAATTATAGATCTCTCTTCATTTTCGAAGTTGTTTCTCTCTAAGAAATCCCTTCTGTCTTTTTCCTAAGTCAAAAGACTAAAAATGTGTTTAAATAGAAACTGTAACAATAATGACCTTGGCTGAAGTTTTGGCTGAGCAGATCCCACGTGAACCAAGAGGAAAACTCTACCTAAGGTGAGCTGAAGGTCACCAGAGCCTTCTGAAAGTATTTTCAATAAAGTTATTTCATTTCATTTCTTTCTTTCTTTCTTTTTTTCCTAAGCATCGAACATAAGAAATCATGGTACAATAACATTCTATATCCTTCGTCTCGTGACACGTGAAATATTGACAATCTCTCGCTCAGGGTAGTCTGATCCCTGATTTCTGTCTAAAAACTTGAAATAATCTTGTTGTGTAAGGTTCTCCTTTAGCTACTATAGGGGGTTTGTATGTAAATCCCACTTACAATAATGGAGCTGTGTGTGTAAATTAATGTACTGGAGGTGAGACTCTGTCCCACAGAATTGGTATGTTGGTTTAGAAGTTACAATGTGTAACACGTTTCTTATCCTATAGATCATAATAATTTTATGGTGCAATTAACTAATCCCAATTTAGTGACTATATTCAGATGAAGGTGCTATCTTTTATTCCTATCTAACCATGTACTTTAGGAAATCATGAATGTCCGTATATTTAACTATTTGAAGGCCAGTCTTCCTGTGGCCCCCTAGGCCTATCACTTTTCATAGAACACTCATGAATGCGTTCAGCAAAAATTATTATAGAAATGCTAGATATCTGACATGGAGTATTGAAAATATAAGGCTTGAAACTATCCTGTGTCAAAGAAAAGGAAATCAAGTGTTTCAGTACTTTTCCTGATTTTTTTAAGGAGTCGTTTAAAATCATTTCCTTTTCTGAAATAAAACAGATTTCTATTATTTGTCAATAAGCACTTCTATTATAAATTTTTGCATGATTTTTAGGACATTTGATTTCGTTTATTTTCATTTTATGGGACGTGGCAGTGTTTGTAGACTGACTGTAAAGCATGGGAAGGTTGCAGGTGAGGGCTCAGTGTTCATTTGTTATAGGAATATTTTTCTATAAGACTTAACTTTATAATGTGTGATCATAATAGTTTGAATATACTATTGTGGAAATAAATATTCAGAAAAATATAATAATTTACTCTTATCATGAGTTTAAATTTAATTTAATTAAAATGTGCACAGGTTTTTGACCCTATGTATGGTAATAGGGTACAATTCTTATATCACGTATGTATGGAAACGATGTTTGACATTCCCATCTAAATGAAACAACTAAACCAAATTATAACTTTTAAGCTAATTTGCAGAGAAATGAGATCTGACATCCTGCTTTGGATGCTATAACTAATCTAACTGCAACTTTAATCCACACAATTTAATTTTTAAAAAAAAATTATATCCCTACTTACTTGAAAAAAGAATTTGAGGCATATTGCCTAGAATTGACAATTTTTTTTTCATTACAACTGTCCTTCTTTCACAATTTCCTTCATCCATATTTTTAATTTCTTCCTTTGAACCAGGAAAAAAGTGAGATTATTTAAAAAGTTTATGCTGCCTGATTTCCAATCCAATTTCCTCTGTCTCGAAGGTTGAGACATCTAAGGAGTATCTGAAAATGTGGGCTAAAAGGCAAAATTCTAATCATTAAAACGTCCTGCTATAAAGAGACAAAGAGGTAGTGAATATAAAACAAAGAAGAGAAAAATGACACCATTCACAGATTTTATTGCCAAAAATTCAGTGTCCATGGAGGTGTAGTTGATCTGTGATCTTCCTTACAAAGCATCAATCACTTAAATATATTTAGTGAGCTCCTCATCTCCCACCATTCATCCTGTTCTGGATCATTCTTCAGCAACACTGGACTTCTTTTGTTTCCTCAAACATGTTAAGCTTTTTCCCACCTCAGGACCTTTGCCCAGGACATTTCCTCTGCCAGAAAAGCTGGTCCTCTGGCTAGCTCCTTTTTTCTTTATTAATATTAAATGTCACCTCCTCTGAGGCTTTTTCTGACAATTGAATCTAAAATTGTTACTGTCTCTGACATCCTGCTCTATTGCCGTCAGAGCGCTGATCACAGTATATAATTGATTTTTTTTTTTGTTCATCTTCTTATTTAACGCCATTTCTTCCCCTAGCCTGTAAACTCCATGAGGACATGATCTATTTTATCGGCCACACTGCACCCAGAGTCTAGCACAGTCTCTGGTATACAGTAGGTAATTAATAAAAACGTATGTGTGTGTGTGTGTGTGTGTATATTTGTGTGTGTTTGTGTGAGAGGAAGTTGATCCCTGAGCTAACACCTGTTGCCAATCCTCGTCTTTTTTGCTGAGGAAGACTGGCCCTGGGCTAACATCCATGCCCATCTTCCCCCACTTTATGTGGAACGCCTGCCACAGCGTGGCCTGGTGAGCAGTGCGCAGGCCCACAACCAGGATCCAAAACTGCAAACCCTGGGCCGCCAGAAGTGGAGTGCACAAACATAACCACTACACCATCAGGCTGGCCCCCAATAAATATATTTTTAATTAAAGGATAATTGAGTCCTGTGGTATAACCAAAAAAGGAAAATCTTATCTCAAGAACCCCAGATCTGAGTGAGACAAAATGTAGACACGTGAAAATTAAAAACAATATTACAAGATAGTATATCACTAATGGCCACAGTAAAAATTCAACAGAATGAGGGGGGCTGGCCCGGTGGCGCAAGTGGTTAAGTGAGCGTGCTCCTCTGCAGCGGCCTGGGGTTTGCCAGTTCAGATCCTGGGTGTGCACCAACACACCGCTTGTCAAGCCATGCTGTGGCAGCTTCCCACATAAAGTAGAGGAAGATGGGCACAGATGTTAGCCCAAGGCCAGTCTTCCTCAGCAAAAAAAGAGGAGGATTGGCAGATGTTAGCTCAGGGCTGATCTTCCTCACCAAAAAAAAAAAAAAAAAAAAAAATTCAACATTCATAGAAGTCTGGAATGGTCAAGAAAGCTTAATGGAGTTGACAAGACTTGAGCTTTGATGAAAATCACAGACCAAATGCAGATAGATCCATAGAGACTAAGCCAATCTCACAATGAGGAAGGAGACATCATTTACCCCATCATTCAACAAATATTTTTGAATACTTACAGTGTTTTAGAAGCTGGAGTTATATCAGCAAACAAAACAGACAAGTCCTTGCCCTCAGGGAGATACAATACTTATTGACTCACCCCTAAA
This sequence comes from Ceratotherium simum simum, assembly GCF_057802395.1. Classification (NCBI taxonomy): domain Eukaryota; kingdom Metazoa; phylum Chordata; class Mammalia; order Perissodactyla; family Rhinocerotidae; genus Ceratotherium; species Ceratotherium simum. The sequence continues at coordinate 28,414,069 of NC_141908.1, forward strand.
GAATTATTTATTCTTTCTAAGTCTCAGTTACCTCATCTGTAATACTCAGGTGAAAATAGTTCTTTGTAGCGAACACTGTATGAGTTCATTGGACAGATCTCGGTTTCCTTTCACCAACTCTATGAGACCCTCCCCGCAGGTTCTGCATACTTTGCTGCTAAGGGCTCCCGACATTTTCAAATTTCATGGATCATTGTATTTGTCCTGGTTGCCTAATTGGAGCCTGATATTCAAAAAATATTCTTCAGCTGCTTTCTGGATTTGTAGCAAAGAAAGTCACGATTAATTTGTGATGTACTGGGCACAAGAGGGAGAATTTCCAGTATGAAGTTATATATGTCCACATATGGCAACTGGAAGCAAGGAACCTGCTATGACGCTTTTATAAAGATGCAAATTCAAATATGAGGTCTGAACTGGGTTGAAGACATTTTACATGGAGAGTGGAGAACTGATGTTAGTAACACTATTAAAGAAGAGCCAGCCTGCTTTGTTAGCTTCTGAATGAGGGTGGTTGGCAAAGGGAGGGGAAGAAGGGGGAACAAGACAAAGGAACCAAATTAATATGGAGATATGAAGCCTTTCGGCCAGGAAAAATACTATCATTGACAGAAATAGGTAGTAAATGTATTAATCATGGAAGCCAATATGAGGAAAAAGATGATACATTGAGTGTAAGCAAGTCTGATGGGATGAACTTGAAGAGTGTACTAGCAGTTGGATATGGTGTTCACAGTTGAGGAGAGAGTATAAATATTACTAGGGATGATGCTGGGAATAGGGTGCTAGTATGATTAGGGCAGGGATTCAGTAACATGCATGCCTTAGCTTGGTTCACTCCTATCCCCTGTAAGGTCTCCAAGGTGTATATGGGGATTACTGGTTAAGAAGGTAAAATGACATTTTCTTAGTAAGAGGAACTTGCACTCTAAACCTTAATGTAGAAGCTAGACTGAAATCCATAATAGACACTTTTACTTAAGCTAACTTTTACCTAACCTTTACTTCACCTAAGCTAACCCTTACTTAGCCTTTTTCTTTTTCCTTCTAGATCCTCTACACTCATCAAATATATACATTCATTAGCTAACAGAACTAATTCAACTCAGAGTGTTTAATTAGTTCATTTCTTAAACTTCCAAATTGGAACTTCTAATTTTACTATAATACTAAGGAAAACTGTCCCAGCACTACAGGAAAATGAGGCAGGGACAAAGAATATGAAAGAGAGCTTAGCCACAATGCCAAGGGCAGAGCTGATCTGAGCATTCAAGATAGAGGTAGAGTAGAGGGAGCCATCAAGTCCAGCCCTAAGATCTTACCATTTCAAATGCATTGAAGAGAAAAGTGATTGCATACTCTTATCATTCTGACCTTTTGAAAATTCTGCTCCTAGAAAAGGTAGACTAATCCTTGTCTTTCGACTTTAGCCTCAGACCTCTTTATTGGGAGTAGAAGGAAAGGGAGAGGAAGGAGGGGGATTGAGTTCCCCTAAAGACAACTCATATAGAGTATAACAGTTTAGTCTTCATTAGTTCTTCAAACTGGGGAGTGTGAATAAGAGATAAGTCAACAAACAGCCCGATGATTGAGCAAAGATATAATGTGGTTACCAGGAGTCAGCGAAGGAGAGATCTTCAAGAGGTTTATGCCAACAGAGACATATGATGCAAAGGTGAGGGAGAAAGAGGTCTAAGAAATGACCCTCGGACCATTGGATTCAGCAGTTCAGAGGTGATGGTAGCTTTTGACTAGCAGTTTTCCTAGAGTAGTATTTCCTAAAAAATACCAACTACGAGTGTAGCTGGATGATAAATATTACGTGAAATTATTTAATATCTATATTAAATATAAGTAAAATTGTATAATTGATGTTACTTTAAATGTATAAATCAAAGTAGGACTCCTTGCTCAAGTACTTCTCAGAAACTGAATAAAAGTTTCCTCTCTGAACTCTTTCTCACAGCTTTTGCTATGCCCAGACAGATTCTGGAGCTCACCGTCCAGAGGATAGAGCGGGTATAGAATTCTGTCTTTCCTTAACTTATTTGCCACAGGACTCTTTTTATATTGGGTGTCTTGTGGGGCCAGAACGTTGAGAAACACACTTTGGGAAATGTTTACTTAGCATATTTAACTCAGAAACCAGATTATGGAAAGTTGAAAGTGGAAGGGTAGAAGGAGAGGTGAAGAAGTGGAGATCATTGTGTAAACTATTTATTTGTGAGAGATTGAATATAGAACAGACAGTGGTCAACCTGCCCGGGAAACTAACCCCGTTATCTACAATAAATCACTGAGGAAGCCAGCCTGCTATAAGTCAGGCTTGCAGTAAACTTGATTGCTATCTCTAGTGACAATCCAGGAAGATAGGCAATAATTTCTATAGCAATCGACCCCAAATGGCCAGGATTTGATGAATAATTAACAGCTTCATAATTTTTGTCCCGACTTAGGACCAAGCAGAGAAAGCCAAATATGCACCCCTAACCAATCACCGAGGATGCCCTGCTCCTAGTTAGCCCACCTACAGCTTCCCTACAGCTTCTGATCAGGGCACGCCTGAAGCCTTCCCTTCTTTCCATTAAAAAGCTTTCCCACAACTCTGTCTGCCTTTGAGTCTCTCCCAAAACACAAGTGACACTGGCTGACTTCCTTGCTATAGTGAGCTCAGAATAAATAGCCTTTGCCTTTCTCATTTGGTGGGTCTTCATTTCTTTCCACACTTGTAAATGCTGGCTTATATTGAAAAACATAAATTAATTAGGGTGTAAACCCAAGGAAAGAACATACTTGGGTAAAGTGTTAAATTTCAAGACTATACGTTTGAAAGGAAAAATGCAGGAGTCGGTGGAAAGAAAAGATTGGAGGTGCTGTAGATAGGGGGAGAGAGAGAAATTGGGGGAGAGAGAGAGGGGGAGAGAGAGAGACAGAGAGAGAGAGAACACTTCACAGGGCTAGGTCCCAAAGGAAGTAGAAGTGACCAATGGGGATAGAACTGAGAACACAAAGGAAATGGAGAGAAATCTTTTTCTTCCTCACCCTAATTCCTCGACCTTTAGACTCAGACTGAAGCCCTCTGAAGCAAAGGTCCTTGCATTCCACCCTGCACAGTGAAGCAAATGGGCTGAAAATAAGGGCCTGGCCTTTTAATTTTTTATAGTTGCTTTGTATTGTCAACCAATTACTTGACCACAGAATCATTTTTGTTTCCCCTACAATAAAAATAACAATAATGGCTTGGAATTCAGAAAAAATGACTCACATGGAACAGTTTCAGCCTCTCTATTAGATTACTTTAAGGTCAGCATGAATCAGCCGAACCTGTTCTTAATGTGATGCTAACTAGGCCTCTCCACCCTGTTTCTCTATTTTCTTCCCCGCCCAGGTCTCTTTTGCCAGGAAATCTTCCACATCTCTACCTCTGCCATTGATAAGTATAAACTAGTCTCTCAACAAATTCCAAGCAGAGGTATTCTCCTACAGCTTCATTTGATTTGAGTTATCCTTGTTCTTTCCAAATATGGGACTTAACTTAAAAAATAAAATACTCTCATATTGGTAAAATGAGGTGGATGTTTGAAACTACAACTTGGATTGGATTGAACCCACCCAGTAGCTTCTCAGAGATGCAAATCAGGGCCTAGCCTGGATCTCCAGGATCAGAAACTCTGCAGATGAGGCCCAGTAATCTGTGTTTAAACATGCCTTTAAAACATGATTTTAAATTTTGAGCACTGTTTTAGGGTGGGGATTGGCAAACTACAGCCAGTGGGCTAAATCCTGCCCACAGTTTATTTTGGTACAGCCCAGGGAGTTAAGAAAGGTTTTTACCTTTTTAAATGGTTTATAAAAATCAAAAGAAGAATACTATTCATGACACAAGAAAATTATATGAAATTCAAATTCCAGTGTCAATAAACAAAGTTTTATTAGAACACAGCTGCACCTGCACGTTCACGTATTGTTCACGGCTACTTTTGCAGAACTGAGCAATTGTGGCCATGACTGAATGGCCCACAAGGCCTAAAATATTTACTATCTGGCCCTTTACAGAAAAATTTTGTCCCCTAGTTCTAGGGCATAAGCACCCTGGGATCAAGTATACATGTTGGTGATAAGCACTAAAAATTTACTTTTCCTTGCGGCCTCTGTTCTTTCAGATGGTTTAGTCCATGGGTCTGGAAATCCAGTGGCATTTCCTCTGTCAGACTCATTTTATTCCCCAAAGCCAGGCATATCAGGGTTGCTTCGCAGCAAGGAAAATGTTGTAATGAAGGGATTTCTCTACCTTAGATGTAATCATTATAGTCACTTGGCTAACAACCGAAACACAGTTGGAGGCACTCTCTGGAAATATCTTATTGCTGGCTTAACAGAGGTTCTCAAACTTTGCTGTGCATAAAACTGCCTTCTGGAGCTTGATAAAACTGTAGATTCTTGAGGCAAATCCCTGAGGGTCTGAATCAAGAACTCCGGGTTGGGCACTGGGAATCTGCATTTTCCTAAGCACCTTAGGTGATTCTGATTCTGGTAGTCTGAAGGACGTACTTTTGAGAAATATTGAAAATAAGTGGATTCTGTAAGAGGTCTCCATTGCCTCTGGATGGAGATAAACTGGGTTTCAGGCTCAGACATGGGATTTGGGGTTAGAAAGTAAAGGAGAGAAAACTTGCCAACAAGTGCGAATATGTAAAAACTCAGTTGGATTACAGGGTATTCCAAACCAGGCTAGAGTTTGATGAAGCTGAAGCTCCTCTAACTCGGGGTGTCTTCCTGAAGTCACAGAGATGCCCGGTATATTTTTTATTCTGTTTAGTTATCCAAGATTTCTTTGTAATTTAGTCATTTTCAAGAATTCACTTCCTAATGCTGTTAAGGTTTCTCTATAAAAGAAAAAAGCAATCACCTTATTTACAGCATTACCTACAATTTGACGCAAGTCTATTCAGTGAACCATACATTGCTCTCTTCTCTATTAACATCATCCACTCCCTTCTTGCTGTTTTCTATCTCATTTCTCTAAATTTGGTAGAACGGGGACTTTTTGTGTACTTTCTGCCTGAGGCCTTTCATATGAAGAGTGAAAATTGCAAATTAAAGAAATATGAACCTAAAAAAAGAAGTATAGGCCTTAAAATAATTACCTTTTCTCACTTCTCTATATTTCTAATTATATTTACTTTTCTACAGATATTAGTAATATGACAAACTTTTCATGATATCTTTCAGTAGAAAGTCTGCTGTTAAATTAATCTATATATATCAAATAATATATCTGATTGTACAACATTTAATTACAGAAAAGAAGTGTCATTCTTAACAGTTTTCCCTTGCTTTCTGATGATTGTTTGATAATTTCAGAAGGTGGTGTTCTGATTTCTCCATTTTCATCATTGAGTGAGCTCTTTAGTAACCATCCAGTAAAAACACACACTAACTCATTTTCTTTTTACTCAAATCACACAAGCAATTGCACAGGACAATGGAGTAAATATTTTTCAGGTCTAGATAAGAAACTCCAGCCAGGATTTGAGAGTTATTTGTTCCGCAAAATCCTAAGTAAATAAAAGGGCAACCCCAAAGTGTCCAATCTTGGGGTCAAGGAGCCTGATGTGAAGTTAAGAAGGATCTGCTTGGCCCTTTTCAGCGAGGAGAGCTTTCGACATATCACAAGCCCCACCCAGAAGAGTGAAATGCTCTTTTACTTCCTTCTCTTCCACTCTCCTGCTAGCCTCTCACCAGCAAGTCTGGGGGAGATGATGAATTACGCCAGAAAGGTGGGGTATCTCAGCTATCTGCACGCGCCCCCCTTGCACTGACTCATTTCTGAGGAAGCAGTGCACTTCTATGGCAGAGGGCAGCTATTTATTTATTTGTTTCGTGCATGTGCTTTTCCAGACTTATAATGTACAACATCAGCCTCCTGAGTGGGTTCCAGAAATGAAAAAATCATAAATTGAATGCACATGGAGAAACCAAGTCTCCATCCAAGACCGCACAGGCTCCCTGCCCCAGCGCTCCAAGTCCACACCCTCATGGTTTACATAGCACCTTTCTTCCAAGGATCCCAGAGAGCTGCTCCAGCGCAAAGGAATTAGACTAAGGGAAGGATGTGTTTGAGTTTCCTTTTAGTCTAGTAAAAGGAACTACTAGGCCCTCTAGAGTTTAAAGCCACACAGGCAAGCTATTGTATATAGCAAGGAATCATATTAAATCACAGGTCTCTAGATGTTCATTTTTCCATTTTAGAAAGTCCAAATCGCTCCTGATTATTTTTGTACTTAAAGGGAAAAATATGAAGTGAGAAGATTTTTACCTTTGGAAATATATTCCCCGGCACCCATTTCTGCTCCGTTTCTTCCCATCTATCATACTCTTTGACCAAATATCAAATGCTCGCATGCTGTCTTTCTCCTAGGTAAGCAATCTAATCATATCATCTACACTAAAGTGTTCATGTTGTGTACTGCTCATCCCATGTACATTCTCATTTTTTTAGAGGCTATCCCCTAAAGAATGATCATATAGCTAAGAGAAATTATTGCAAATAAAGGAATATGATGTATTTTTAGGATAAGTTATTGGTGTATATGGGTTTTTCCAACCAACTGTATCTATGTAAACTACCGCCTTCTCTGCATGAGATTAAGGCCTGCTTAGCTCAAAACAAGGCTGAGACCATCTAGTAAAACTCCTTGGCCTATCAGGGCCAGCCTGGCAAAAGCTGCCGCTTCTCCCTGCACATGCTATCTTCAACCTCACCTACTTATTTAAATTACTTGCATAAAAGACTTGAGTATTTAGTTCAAACCTCGAATGTTAACAGAAAATATATAGGAATCTAGAATCTGAGACATTAAATTTAGTATTCAGTCAGGGCTAAGTTACCAGTGGTCCATCATATCTCTTTCTCAGTTTCTTTGTTGTGACTTGAGGCAACTGCTGGCTCCTTTCTGCTTTACTTCAGTTCCTGGATTTAATCCACTAGGCTCTGGCCACCATGACTGTTATCTGCCTCCATTCTGATGCCTGCTTTTATTGCTTTGAGTCTTATCGCTGTAAGAACTGTAGGGCCTGGTCTCTGCTTTCTCTATCTAGTATCTTTACCCTTCATTCACAGTTTGCTTCTTCTCACCTTCAAGAATGACTCCACATCATGTGTAGAGCATCCAGTGTGACCTTGAGACAGCACAGAACATTCAACCGCCAATACATGGAAATCACCATGACTAAACCCTTGAATGATCAATCAAGGCATCCTCCTACCCTACTGTAGTCTGCTTGGGGGAAGAGGCAAATGCCAAGAGGACAAACTAATATTATTAGGGATTTATAATGATGATTTGATGAGTGAACCCTAGATATGTAGAAATATTTGCTATTGAAATAGAATCTTATGTATTATGAATTCTTCTTTCTAGTCAATGATACCAAAACTCTAAACAGTGAAAGTAAAATGCCCAAGACCATAAAGCAATTTACAAACTGAACCAGGATTAGACTTTGATCTCTTGAGTCTTAAGACAGTGCTCTTCCTATTATACTGTCTGCCCTGCTCATTTCTTATAATACTAATTCTAAAAAAATCTTTATACAGCATGAAAGCTGTTTTGACGTGAGCTCCCAGCTCATTGACATCATTCTCAGCAGGCGTTACAGACGCCCTATCAGACAGCTGTAAATGGGCCTCTGGACAAATAGTTGAGGTTTTTACTTCTGTTAGATAAACAGAGCTAAATCCACCAGATTTAAGATTATCCCTCCCACTTCTGCTCACATATTGGTCATATTTGACATTTTCACTTTATATTGTAAAAACACTTTTCATGCCATAATTTCAATTTTCTAAAATTCTGGTTAGTGTTCCCATACCTTCTATTAGTTCTATTTTGAGTACTTTTGTCTGGAGTAGCAAAGTGTCCTCTCATTTGCTACAGATATGTCTCTATTTGAATAAGGCACTGGGGCCAACACACATTCATCTTAATCTCCCCTACTCTCTACCATCACGTCAGCTCCACAAGGAAACTGATGCTCGTGATAATGGCACATACAACAGTCAAGGTGCAAACTTGCCAGAAAAGGGTTGCATTTTCTTCATAAGACTTTTCGTAATGAACTACACCCATGGATTGTCCTGAAAGCTGATTGAAATGTTCATTAATTCATAAATAATCATTTAAGTAATCCTCACTATTTATTCTACAAAAGAAGCAAGAATTTTAGTTGATTCATGTTACTGTGCTGGCTAGACACAGACACAGATTAGGACACAGACCCCCACTTAACTAGGAAGTGAAAGATACTTTTGGGAGAATTTTAAAGAAGAATTGAAAGAAAAAGAGTTTGAGGGTTAACATCAGAATTCAAATAATTCCGACTCCCTTTATTCACTAACATTTTAATTAATCATTATTTTAGAATCAATCACGTTTGGGGAGTGGCAAACTTTTAGGTAAAAATAGCAAAGCACATCTTGCCTTCAAGAATATTAGGCTCTATTTGTCATGGCAGAACACATGAGCAGGAACAAGATGTGTAGACCAGAATGAAGAAATATATTATTGTGGTTGAGGGACGCACTGTAGAAGGTCAAGTACGGTTCATTTGGGTTGTAATATTTAAATGTTTATAATATTAAAATATTGTTCCTTTCCTTTAGAGGGAACTTTATTTCTGTTGCTTAGAGAATGGAAATTTTACAAATGACATGTATTATCTTGCCACGGTCAAAAACTATCAGCAATTTATCTGTCCTTTTCTTAGATGCCTCCTTAAATCTGCTTGCTAGTCACTTTCTTCCGTCTGCTAATACCACAGATTCACTGTTCACCACCCACTCAAATGCTGGTATGCAGGCCACATGTGCTTACACACTTCTTTTTTTTTTTTTTTTTAATGTGTTAGGGCTAAGTAACCAATAAGGTTTTTGCCATGAAATGCAAACAAAGGTATCTGCTTTCATATAAATATCATTTGTCTCCTTCTACCTGTGAATAAAAGGATAAATAAAGCATTCGTTTTTTTATTCCTCCACACAGACATTGCTGTTTCCTACTGTATAGAGTGTGGGATAAGCCTATATTGACATTGCATTCCTTCGCAACACTGGCGCTGTCTATCAAATGTTTTGTGTGGGAGCAATTCCATGGACCAAACGAGCAGAGATGGACTTCTGTTTCTTCTTTTAAGAGCGCCCCAGGAGGCAAAAATTTGCCATATTCCTAAATAAAGATAAATTAAGAAAAGAGAATTGAAAATCTTTTTAAAATGTATTTTAGGCTGTGAAATTAGAATGAAAAATAGCATGTTATTTTTCTCTCAAGAGAGTTCATATTCTAAAACGTCTTTTTCTTTGTGGAAAGAGTTAATCTATTCATGCTAGTCTTAGAGGTATTTAAAAATAAAACAAAAATAACAATAAAAAGAACATACTTGAAACCACCAACAAACATTCCTATTCTTTTAGATAATAAGGACCTTTTACTTAGAATGGATTGTGTGTTAAACTTCTTCCGTGTCTTTGCTAGTTCAGCAAACCTTTGTTCTGAATGCTTTGTGACCATTAATGCCTTTGATTATAGATTACACCACCATTTGATTTTTTTTTTTTCTCATGGGCAACATATTTCTTTCATTGAGCAACGTTCCGAAACTTGGAAATCTAACCTGTGTTTTAGTCTTAGGAAAGTAACATTCATATGGTAAATCCTCCCCAGTTGGACTTGATATTCATTCAACTCGTATATGGTTGATTTCAGGCCAGGTTTAATTATGCAATCACCCTCAACTCAAAGAGGGTAGTAGAATACAAAAGCACTTGTATTTAGTACACTGCCAGTTTTCTGGAAGAAGAAAAAGAAATAGAGAAATGTTAATATTAACAGTGAAGTAACAATCTCTAAATGCAAGTCTAGAGGACAATGATATAAATTTATTGTGTAAATTAGAGATCAATTCAGCCTGAAATCCACGCAGACTTCCTTGTGTGTCTCTGCTAATACTCAGAAAAAAAATAAAATATTTTTTCAGTTCTTCTTTTTATCAGGAAGAAAAAGGAAATCAGACACCTGATCTGAATGTTTTATGATTAGAAACAATTTAAACCTGCCAATACCACTTCTGAATTTAGCTTTTTTTCTTCCAGAAAATTGTGATTGCTTTAGACACAATTTCCAGGGAAGTATTTTTTTGCACATTCTGAATTGCTTGTCCAGTCATTTTCTTATATTACATTACTCACATCCCCTTGCTGGAGGAAATTCCCTCTTACAAATGCTGTATCACTGGGATGTATGTATATTTATGTAACTCTGGTGGTTGTGTTTCTTCTTAGGCGAACTCAATGGCACTCTTTCCTTAACTGAACTCCCTTCGTTGTCTCCATTAATGTTAAATTCACATTCACAAAAGGTGAAATGCACTCAAATCTCCCAGGCCTTTTCTTCAAGATCTCTGTAGCTAAGAAAGATAGCTCTGATTTTGGGGTTTACTAGAGAGACCTCAAACTTCCTCGAAAAGAGCATTGTAATGCATTGGTTCAATGCTTGCAAGACAACTGTTTCCTTCCATATCGGCATGCATTTTCTCTCTATTAGTGATCCAGAACAAGGATAAATCAGAGATCCTTAGCCCTAGCTAGAAGAAACATATTCTCCAAATAAACAAACAAGAGAGTTGAGCAATCCAGAGAGCTGAGGACCCCAGGATCATCTGTCTCATTTGAATGACCCAGAAAGGTTATGCAGACTTCTTGTCTAACATGAGCCTAGGAGGCCTCCTGGGAATAGCTACAGGCTCGCTTGCCATAACAGAGCAATACAGCCAGAGTTTTGCCCTCTAGGTGGTAATACATTGGGACCTCACATGTTACAGGCCTATAACCAGGAGCCTGGAGGCCATAGATTGCAGTATATGATCTCATGGTGGTATGAGCCCTGTCTATGTTTCATACTAAATGAGGAGGATATTGAGGGAAGCTTGAAGGGTTAACCGTGAACTCGTAGTTAGGTCCATGTTCTCTATGTCCTTAGACCCTCAGACAGAAAGTGGGTGTATGTTCATATATACTCAAATATTGCTTTGGCTTCAGCCTGTAAATAAATTGGATGGGTAGTGAACCCTTAAATAATGCCAGCAATCCTTTTTTAAAACCAGGAGGCCTGCATCCAGGTTAAGTAATGTGACTGCTGGGTTTCCTTTCTCTTTGCTGCAACTTTGGATATAGATTTCTGTCCTCACCACGTATTTTGAGATTTTTCCCAATGGTTCACTTAATTCATATGTGAGCTAAATAGGACATTTGCTAGGTAAAAAAAAAAAAATAGTTACGAATGTCCCTGTCCTAGTTACCGTCTAAATATTACATCCTTCATGCTTTTATGTAAGTTTCTGTGGTCATAAAAGTACATTTCCCTAAATATTTAAGTGAGAAGAATTCATGCTGTTACTCTTCACCAATTTTCTTAGAAATGTTTTCTTTAAAGGTATCCGTCTGCTTTCTCAGTTTTCTTTCAATTTGTGATCTTGATACTGAAAGAATCCTCCTGAATCCCTTTTCATTACTCACATGTAGTTGATCACGGTAAGAGGCTTAGAAATATTTGGCAAACCTTCTGTGTCTCATGATTTCATGCAAGGCAGCAGAAAAGCAATTATTGTGGTACTTCTTTTGAAAAATAGAAAGTTCTCGTCTGATTTGAGGGTTGGGTGGAGCTCAGGGTGTGTCTCTTCTGTCTCTTCTGGTTTTTGGTGGAGTCAGTTTTTTCAGAGGAAGTCCGTTTATTAGATATTTACAAGGAAAAAAGTACCCAGAAGATGATTTGCGTACTGTCAACTTTTTTCTGGGCAATCATAAATTCATTTTTAATCTGTTCTTCAGTCAGAGTTAGGAGGTAAACTGGATTTTGAGGATCTTTTACAAAATCAACGGTGAAGGTATTAAATGTTGGGTTTGGAGGGAGATGATCATGACGTGGGAAGTCTGGTTGCTTGTGCATTACCACTGTGTATTTGCCCTTAGAACTATGACTTCAGGGGGACTTCCATTCGACTCCATTAATCTTTCAGCCCATTTCTTGCAGAGACTACCTGAGTGGCCAGAATAATCGAGAACCAAAATAATTGGGGCTTGAAAAACAAATCAATGGAATTCTGGTGTTGGGGTGAGGATTTTAGTTAGTCACTGACAGAAGAAATATGGCTTAGAAATCAAGACATGAGCCAGTACCTTTTGCTTTTTATCCCTCTTAACCAGCAACATATCGTACAGAAATGATGCATCATTTCTCACATTTCCACAATTTATTGTAGAGAAATACGTTTAGAGTTAGAGCCACTCACTTGTGTGTGAAACAAAATTGTAACACCACCAAAAATTGTGAAATTGAAAGCTTTTTTATGCCAGGGATCAAAACTTTATTTGGAAGTCATATCTTTATCAGTCCACAAGGAGATACCAGCCTTATTTAATTGCTGCCATTATGATTTCTTTATCTCTTTCTGTTTTATTTTTTTCTTTTCTCCCTAAGAAAGCACAACTGCACTTCATGCCATTACAAGGTCTAGCCTACAAAAGGTTTCAGCAATGGCCCCTCAACCTGAATCTACTTCCTTTTCAATACATCCTACTAAGTGGAACTGAATCAGTGACGTCCCCAAATAAAAGCTGGTCATTCCAGAGGAGGCAGGCTCTCCTTGGCCCTTCATTCTATCACACTGCAGCCCCTCCCTTTCTCTGGGGCCATCCTTTAGGCCTGGCCCAGAACCTTCCCCTATCACTGAAGGTCTAAGGGACATCCTGTGTGATTCATCTCTCTCTCTTGATTACTTATGATAATCTGAGAATCTGAAAGCCCAGATCATTAAGCACAGATAATTCAAACTCTTTATTATAGGCATAATCTTCAATCCCTCACCCCCCAAATTTTATAAGAGCTGCCAACAAATCATATCATTTGAAGGATTTAAATTTCATGTTTTTCTGTTTCTCTCATTGTATCTCTGGCAAAGAACCCAAAGAATCTTAGAATAGCCAAAATGCACACACTAGGAATAGAAGAGAAAGAACAGAATCCTGAATAACCTACCAATGGAGTAACCTGTTTGTAAATGCATTAAAAAAAATCACATATTTGTAACTCCGTGAGGAGATCTTTTCTCCTGTATTTTGACTACTTTGTTATGCATTTAAACAAAATCAATCATCTCATTTAGTTAAAAACAGTCACATTCTAATCAAAAAAGAAATCTCTCCCAAATAAATACAAACATAAATACACACACACACATTCATGTGCACACTTCTCCAGTACATTTATGCATAACATCTATTAGCACAGTACCATATCTACAGCCACCACTATATCTGACCCCTCATTCATGAAAGCTCCTGCTGCTTAGCCTGAAGCTACTGGGCTCCTGTCACTTCCCACTGAGCACACTGGGGTGGATTTGGGTGTCTTGCCCTCATTTACAATCTGAACAAAAGAAACCCAAGCCAAGAAAGCAGCTGGCACCATAAAAACAGCAAAAACTCTAGCTGGCATCTCTGGTTGCCACTGGCTAGCCAAATATCCACGGGGAATGGTGCCAATATAGATTTCTGGGACAAAACAACAAAATAGATTTTTGTCAATAAACATTGATTTGACAAGAAGTCACACAAACCCATCCATACCAAAGGACACGTACATCCACAGAGTTCCAAACCAGTGAGCACATTATGGACAAATTGAAAACCTGCCTAAGCTGGCTTCATACGTGGCACATGCTCTCCAAGGTCTTCATCTGCCAAATATGGTTATATGTTAGGTGTCAATGTTGTTCTCTGATCCTGCTACCAGCTGACAACAAAAAACATGGACACTGACAAAGCGAACACATACCATCACTCTGGGAGCGATGTTTTTTAAACTTTTTTGAAGTAAAATGAAAAATACGTTTTGCAGTGCAGCCTAGCACATACACAGACATACAAACAACAAATGAAATAAAATCTCATGGAATAATACTTATCCATACTATGAATGATGCACTTAGTTTCATTCTTTCCTTTCTATTTCATTCTGTTATATTCTATTTCATATTTTTAATATTCTTAAGCTATTGTTATGACCACTGAAATTTATTATAATCTATTAAGAGTCATGGCAATGGTTTTAAATATACTACTCAGGATGATATAAACTTTCTCACCCTTTAGGATCTGCTTTCATTTCTTAACAGATTTTTGGGGAAAAATAGTTTTCTTTTCTTCCCTTTTCTGTTTCATACAGACACGTAGCTATTGCTCTAACAATCCCCAATAGATATGCGGCTCAAGAAAATGACTCCAACAAATTGAACATTCATTGATGGAATATTTAGTATGAGTATGACCCTAGATGAGTGTTCTGAGGGTCGCTGAAGACCAACTCAGAAACTGTAGTTAACAACATCCATTACATCTAAATTATTTAAACTTATATTTAAACACTTGCATTTAATTATGCAGCTTTTTTAGGGTTAATTGTTCATCTAGAGTTGAACTCCTTAGAGAATACAGAAAAGGTGTTTTTGAGCAAGGTAGAAACCCACCAATGTCTAGTCAAATATTCTTTTCCTATCTTTACAATAAAAATTCCAGGTAAGTATCCCCTGAACTTAAGGATACAGGTAGTGGTTAGGGCTGGAGAGTCATTAGTTTTGCAACTAACAAGGGACAAACAGGTTGCTGGGACCATCAGTCTCCTTTTCTCAGTTTATGTATTTACCATGGGATACCCTCACTCCCTCATTCCAGAAATAGGCATTTGAATCTGGCTCAGCCAATCAGGTTATACCAATGACCTGGCCACCATAGCCAGCTCAAGATTGGACAGATAACCCAAACCAGCCAGTGGGAGTCGTTACTGAGATTCAAGCCTAAACTATTGGGTTGTGGGAAAGTGGGAAAAAAAACACTTCTAAAACATTTTGTAGATTTTTAACCTATGATACAACATAAGCCTTGAACAAAAAGTGACCTAGATAAAACCTACCTAAGAGTACATCCCGATATTTCAAGGATATTCGTTTTGGCCCTGGATCTGGTTGTGCTTGACAGTGAAACCACTTTTAGGACCACCCAGTTAGAAGAACCAACTCATTTCTTTAAAAAAAAATTAAGCAGATTTTAATTGGGCTTCTAGTAAGGGCAACAGGAAAAAGCCCTGACCAACACTCTACTGCATTCAAACATTTTTGAAGAATCTAGTCACTTCACTCCCTTGTGTGTTCCTTTAGCAATAATAGGTCTCTCATGAATGATTATGTAACTGTGAGCAAGCCACACACCTCTGCTCTGGATACTTTATACATAAATAAAGGTTAAGGATGTTTTTACTGTATTGCCAATTCACTCATTTGGCTAGAGCTTGTGGTCAATAAGTATAAACTCTAGACTTAACCCAAGTGCAACCTAGTAAACTTCTCTCTCCTCCAGCCACTAACTGCGCCCCTATTTCTGATGCTTCATTTCACGTAGGACAAGCACTTTTAACAAGCCTGAAAATATCTGCTTTATAATCCTGTCCCATTAACAAATAACCAGCTAAAAGAATAAGTATTTCTTATAATGCAATATTTTATTCTTCTATAGATATCTCCAATCCCTAACAGGTGTGAAGTAATATCTCACTGTGGCTTTGATTTGCCTTTTCCTGATAATTAGTGATGTTGAGCACATTTTCATGTACGTATTGGCCATTTGGATATCTTCTTTGGGGAAACATCCTTTTAGGTCCTTTGCCCATTTTTTAATTGGATTATTTTATTGCCATTGAGTTGTATGAGTTCCTTGTACATTTTGGATATTAACCCTTTATAGAATATGTGGCTTGAAAATATTTTCTCCCATTTAATAGCTTGCCTTTTCATTTTGGTGATGGTTTCCTTTGTTGTGCAGAACTTTGATGTAGCCCCAGTTGTTTATTTTTGCTTTTGTTGCCTTTGCTTTTGTTATCAAATCCAAAAAAATCATCGCCAAGACTGATGTCAAGAAGCTTACTGCTGGGCCTGTCCTGTGGCCTAGTGGTTAACTTCGGCATCCTCCACTTTGGCGGCCCGAGTTCGGTTTCCAGGCGCAGACCTACAGTACTCGTTGGCAGCCATGCTGTGGCAGTGACCACATACAAAATAGAGGAAGATTGGCACAGATGTTAGCTCAGGGAGAATCTTCCTCAAGCAAAAAGAGGAAGATTGGCGATGGATGTTAGCTCAGGGCAAATCTTCCTCAGCCAAAAAAAAAAAAAAAAAGAAGAAGCTTACTGCTTATGTTTTCTTCTAGTAGTTTTATGATTTCAAGTCTTATGTTCAAGTCTTTAATCCATTTTGAGTTGATTTTTGTGTATGGTATAAGGTAAGATAGTGGTTCAGTTTCATTTATTTGCACGTGGCTGTCCAGTTTTCCCAACACCATTTATTAAAGAGACTATCCTTTCCCTATTGTATATTCTTTGTTCCTTTGTCATAAATTAATTGCCCGTATATGTATAAGTTTATTTCTGGGCTCTATTCTATTCTATTGATCTACGTGTCACTTTTTATGCCAAAACCATACTGTTTTGATTAGTAGTGTAGGTTGAAGTCAGAAAGTGTGATGCCTCCAGCATTGTTCTTTCTCAAGATTTCTTTGGCTATTCAGGGTCTTTTGTGGCTCCGTACAAATTTTAGGATTACTTGTTCTATTTCTATGAAAAATACCATTGGAATTTTATAAGGATTGAATTCAATCTGTAGATTGCTTTGAGTAATACAGACATTTTAACAATATTAATTCTTCCAATCCATGAACACAGGATACCTTTCCATTTATTTGTGTCTTCTTCAATTTCTTTCGTTATCACAGTTTTCAGTGTACAAATCTTTCACCTCCTTGGCTAAATTTTTTTCTACGTATTTTATTCTTTTTGATTCAATCATAAACAGCATTATTTTCTTAATTTCTCGTTCTGATATTTCGTTAGTGTATAGAAACACACCTGTTAGGATATCTATTATCAAAAAGACGAGAGATAACAAAAGCCGGCAAGGATATGGAAAAAAAGAGAACCCTTCTACAGTGTTGGTGGGAATACAAACTGTTACAGCCACTATGGAAAACAGAATGGAGGTTCTTCAAGAAATTAAAAATGGAACTCCCATGTGATTCAGCAATCCCACTTCTGGGTATATATCCAAAGGAAATGAAATCATTATCTCAAAGAGATATCTGTATTCCCAAATTCATAGCAGTATTATTCACAATAGCAAAGATAGGGAAACAACTTAAGTGTCTCTTGATAGATGAATGAATCAGGAAAAAGTGGTGTGTGTGTGTGTGTGTGTGTGTGTATACACACAATGAAATATTATTCAGCCTTAAAAAAGAAGAAAATTCTGTCATTTGCAACAACATGGATGAACCTGGAGAGCATTATGCTAAGTGATATAAGCCAGACAGAGAAAGACAAATACCACAGGGTATCACTTATATGTGAAATCTAAAAAAAACAAAAGGCGAATTCATAGAAATAGAGACTAGAAAAGTCATTACTGGGTCTAGAGGGTGTGGAAAGTAGACAGAAGTTGGTAAAGGGTACAAAATTTCAGTTATAAGATGAATAAAGTCTGAGGATGTAATGTATAACATGGGGACTATAGTTGACAAGACTGTATTGTATAATTGAAATTTGCTAAGAGAATAGAGTTTAAATGTTCTCATACACACACACAAAATAAATATATGACGTAATAGATGTGTTACTAAACTGGATGGGGAAGTCTTTTCACAATGTATATGTATATCAAATCATCCCATTGTACCATTTGAAATATCTTACAATTTTATTTGTCAAATATACGTCAATAAAGATGGGAGAAAAAGATGGCCTTTCAAAGTCAGTAGAGAAGTTTTTTACTAGATTTATTTTACACAAGAGAAAACCAAATAGAAGATATTCAGTTATTTTCTCGGAATCAAATAGCTAAGGCGTTCTATTCAATGGTGTATCGAATGAGTAGAACCTGTAGCAAAGAGTGCGTGGGAGGAGGGAGATCTGGAAAAATGAGTAGGATATGGCTGTAGCCAGAGGCATAGAGAGAGGAAGGGTCAGAACAACCTCAAGGGCTTGGGGTAGCATCATGACTCTTGGGCCAAGTTCATAACTAGGTACATGTTTTGTGTGAGAACAAGGAGACTGAAACTTAGTAAGTACTCTCCAAAGAAGGATTCTCAGTAATAGAATTATGTAAACATCATGTAGTCACATATAATATCATTTCTTTTTCAACAACAGTCTCTAACCTAGATCTGATTTTCCTGAGCAGTTTTGCCTGTGTTTTCTCTTGCTCAATCCACACACTGGCTGTTTCTCAGCTTTTTCCTTCAGCAGTCACAGGAGTGAGGACCTCCCACGTCTGTGATGGACAGACCTTTAGCTCATCTGTCAAAACAACCTGCTTGTTCACTGAATGTCTAGTCACGGAAGAAAAATGCCAGTCTGTTATTTCCCATATATTTTCCTCTCAAAGTTAAGAAGAGAGCTTTTCTCTTTCCACCCAAAAACAAACCTATGAGCAACAGGGTGGGTTTTTAAAGCTAAAGAAAAAATACAAAATAATATGAGCTAGCCCAACATGCATTTCAAGGTGACCAATACATAGTTTTAGAAAGCTGAAAACTACCTTGCTGTCTCTATTTTATTTTACAACATTCTGTCATTTGCCAATGGACATTGTATTTCCTTTCTCTCCCCATTTTTACCATAAACATACATAATAAGAAAGGGTACAGATATGTGAGATCACACTCATTTCATGATTTAGGCCATAAAAACTTATTATATGTGCAAAACAAGTTGCATACAATGATAAGAATGCCCAATACTTTTAGCCATCAAAATACATTTTATATAGTTCATTGTTTAAAATGACAATTATTTGATGTATTTGGAAAAATACTTTCACTCCCCAAGTTCATTAATTTTATTCATTCACTAATTTATTCAACACAGATATTTCTAGAGCATGTAGAATGTGGAAAATATTTTGTAAAATGTTAATTATTCTTTAGTGAGCAAATAACTATTGCATCAAAACACTATTATAAAGGGAAAATGTATACAGTCTGTGTGAATGTATTTTGAAACCTCACAGTAAATAAAATAATTCACTATTCATCATCACGTATTTTTCGTTCTGGTCTGCCTGAGTATTAAACCTGGGTTTGCTTTTAACTATTTGGCTTCTTGAGGAAGTCACTCAATTTTCTAAGCCTCAGTTTACACATTTGTAAATAAATAAAATTGAATTAAATACAATTAAGGTTATGCTTATTGTGCAATTCAAATTTCTCTTTTTTGTAATTCTTATTCCCATTCAAAGTTGAGATTCCTTAAAGTCTGGGACTTTCTTTGATTTTGCTATATCCTCAAAACAGTCATTGCAAGAGACACTCAATAAGCACTTGTTGAGATGAACTGAATTGGATTATCTTAAGTCATTCCCAATCCTGAAAAGGGAATTGGAGTTTAAAGGAGTTAGTCTAATATAATATTTTCTCTTTTCTTGTGACAGGTTATTCAAACTGATTTGAACTAGACTGCTGGGCTACAGTGAGAGCTCAAGGCAGCAGAACGACTGAGTCAAAGGAAACCTGTGAAATGCCGTATAGAATGTGCCACGCCCATTGTGAGGAATCCTCATGCTGGCTTTCCCTCTTTCCCATTAGGATGTTTTCCTAGGAAATGCCTAATTTATTTTTTGTAGAGTAAGATGGTTTTAGGTCAATAGACTTTCCAAGCTGCATTTGTACTTTAATAGGGCAGCACTTTGAACTGTTAAAGGTGAGGCTTAAAGGGCTTTAGGTGTGAGAGAATGGTCCAAGGGAGGGCTGGAGGAGAAAGAACATTTGGGAAGTCTTTCTGACTCCCTGAAATCACATCAAGTTCAATATCTATCCTATACGCAGCCTGGAAACCCAAATTCAAGAGATTTAATCAAGCGAAAGACCTTTCTATGTCCACTCCAAACTCTTGCAAACTTGGATTCTAGCTCTGCAGGTATAGCTCTTACTGGAAAAGAGATTCTGCATTATTCCATTTATGCCAGTACGTCAGAGTTTTCAGTATGTTTTAAATCAGACCCTGGTAATCTTGATGTCCTAGAAGAAGTTTATTTTGTGTGGCTATCCTGGAATCAATTAACTCTCAGCCACAATTTTCAAGAATGTGTATGGCACATTGTATACGGTGTGGGCAGATTATAAACTAGAAGACATAATTCTCCCTCTCAGAAAGCTGACAGTTTGTGTCTTCAGCCTGGTTATGACCTGGGGAAAGATCGGAATTCCTAGGACTTTAGGTGCCTCAAAGAGTCTATTTCTTTTAAACTAAATTTGCACTCTATTTTAAAAGGAGATGTTGTCTGTGAGGAAGACCTAGCTGTAGGGTAGGCTGTACAAATGTAACTACATTACAGAAGAAAGGGCCTTAAAATGCTGTACGGAGAACAGCTAGCTTAATACGTTTCAGAAAGAAATGAGAGACCCATCAAGGACCCCGACAGTGTGCACCAGTTTGATGGAAAGTAGCATGGTTGAAATGAATAATTTGGACTAATATCTATTTATTTTATTTATGTTCCAAATATAAGTATTTAGAAATGTATAAGATTAAAATTTTCTTGTCTCTTCCAGATTCCTTGGCAAAATAGATATTTGCACTTTCTGTTGCTTGATTCTACCTAAAATCTCAAAGATGGAGGGGCTTTATGCATTTCTGACATTGGGAAGAGGAGAGGTTATTTCTACCTGGTCAAGTCTGTGTATCCTAAGATGACTCGGTTATGAAACCACATAAAGTCAAGTTGGTCATGCTCTTTGGACTCTCAGTGGTCTAAACCTTTTGCTTTATTGGTCTAGATGTATTCCTCTCTCACCATATCAATGAATCTCTGCTCCTCCTCTCAGGTTTCCTCACCCAGCGCACTGGGGCCCTATGTCAAGGAATACTGATCACGATGAGATTCCATATTTTTGTGTAAAATAATCTTTCAGCCAGATGTTAGATCTCCTACAATTATTTCATATTACATTAAAGTTGATCATTCTTTTTCACCTATAGATGCATGAGCTCAAGCAATTTCAGAAAGAATTAAAAGTAATTAAAAAAAATACATTGAAATCTCTCAACTTTGCATCCAGAGTAAATTCACTGTTGGTATCTCTTCTTTATCTATCTGTCTATCTATCTATCTGTGTATCAATATGATTACTAGTTGCACTGGAGAGAAAATAATTCAGAAAATTTCAGAGAGCATGGTGTAATCCCACATCACCAGCCCACCGGACTTCATTCATAAATGGAAGCTGAGGGCTTGCACTAAACAATGGCTTTTTTCTTGTCACATTTGTTTCGCTAGTTATGAGTGTTACTAAGGTAACTGATAAAGGGAATGAGCAAAACCTGAAGAGAATTTAAAAGTAAAACAAAAGCAAATAAATTTATAAAAATGCACGTAATTTACAAAATGAGCAAAGTAGGATTGGAACCATGTTTTCACAGTTCTGTGTAGATTAAATTGTTTGAGGAGGAGCACATTTGAAGAGAAGAAAAACAAAAGGTCATCTTGAAGTTCCTCACATGCACTTCTTCTGTCTCTTTAGGTTAAGTTTTCTGCGTGAAAGATGGAACCACGGTATCTGTCGGCAGTCATATTACACTTAAACAGCAAGACTAGAAACATAAATACTTTCACCACATTTCATTCAATGTTATTTTGTTCCCCAAATGTTAAAAAAGAAATCTCCTTACCAAAACATGCAAATTGGCAGTTTTGAAGACACTCTTTCTTCATTTTTTTCTTCATTTTGACCATCTTCAAACCAAAAAATGGAGAAGAAGCAAGTAATGGCTTAATTTGTTGTTGAGTAATCACCGTCTGGTCTCTGAGGTTAATTCTATGTAAGTTTTAAACAGAAAACTATTTAACTTATATTTATCTTTGTAAGCTGTTCCAACTGATCGGCACATACCCTCTAGTCATTTAAAAGAAGCCATTTAAACCATTCTTATTCTGATAAAAAGAAAATTATAACCTATGAGACCATGGAAACTAAAGTAGTATTTAAGCTGTGATCGACACGATAAGGAGGAAAGACATGTTTAGTCAGCACTTGTTTCTTGATTGTCCTCTTTTGGTTATTAATAGATACAGATTCTATTTTTGTATTTTGTTGTGAATCAGAGTCCTAGTCAACTAACAAAAGAGAAAGGTAGACTGTAAGCTTTATGAAACATTTAAATTCAAAGAATTTTTGATGTCTTTTGATTTGAGTCATTTATGGACAAAAATAAAATACTCATAAGTTAGAAGAATGTTCTGTTGTTTTTGTTAAGAAAATATTATAATGTTATCTATGTATTTGCTTTGGTTTATTCATCTATTCTTATTAAATAAAAATATTTACTGAGTTTCTACTATATGCCAAGTACTATTCTGGCTGCTTGGGATATTGTGATGAACAAAACAAACACAAATACTGCTGTCATAAAATTACATTTAAAATGGCTAGATAGACAATAAACAACAGCCATCATAAATATATGTTTGGTTGGTTGGTTGGGTTTTAATAAATGCAATGGAGAAAAGTAAACAGGAATAAGAATAAGGAGTGCCAGGTTCAGGGTGGAGTGGTCATTGGTCATTTTATTAAGGTTATTAGGTAGGCTTCACTGAGAAGGTGACATCTGAGCAAAGAACTATATGGAGTGAAGAAGGGAACTAGGTAGATATTTACATATTCCAGGAGAAGGAACAAAAAATAAAAGGGCCTTGAAGTGAGGATTCTTGGACTCTGAAGGGCCAGGAAACAAGAAAGAGGAGAGAGTCCCTGAAATAGGATAAGAGTCATCATAACAGGCAAATTAGAAATATAACAGGATAAAACCATATAGGACACTATAAGGACTTTGGCTTTTCCTATGAATGAGAGGTAAGTTACTGAAGAGTTTGAAAACATAAGTAACTTCATCCAATTTATTTTCATTAGAATTACTCTGACTGTCATGTTGAGATGAGGCTATAGCGGGCAATGTTTGCATCAGAGAGATCAATTAGAAAACCTTTGCAAACATGCAGGCAAATGATATTGATGGCTTAGTCCAGGGTGGTATAATAGATATACTGAGAAGTGGTTGGACTTTGAATATTTAAAGTTAAAGCCAATAAGATTTGCTTGTGGATAGGAGTTAGTATGAAAGAAAGGGTTGAGGAAGAGTACATGCATTTAGGCCTGAGCAACTGAAAAACTGAATTGCCATTTACTGAGATGAGAACCACTATGGAAATTTCAGGTTTGGGATAGGTGAACAGAGGTCAGGAATCTGATTTTATATATGTTAGATGTGAGATGTCTCATCAACATCCAAGTAGACACGATAGGTAGAGAGTTGGATATACAAGACTGGAGTTGAGAGTATAACTTGTGGAATTGTTAGCATATAGAGAGTATTTAAAGTCATAAGATTAGATGAAATCACCTGAAAAAGTGAGTAGATGAAGCAAAAAAAAAAAAAAGAAGTCTTAAGCTTGAGTCTTATAGGCCTTCAATATTTATTTTGTGGGTTTGGGGAGATAAGAAAGAACTAGCAAAAGAGACTGAGAAGATGTAAACAGTGAGGCAGGATGACTTCAAAGGGAAGTAATGTCCTGGAAGCCACATGCAGAGGGTGTTTTAAGATGGAGTTAGTTATCAACTATGTGTCAAAATATTCCTGACAATTCAAATAAGATAAGGACAGACAATTGATCATTGGGTTAAGTAATATGAAGGTCAAAGTTGACCTAGACAAGAGTTTGTTTACATGAAAGTTATCTAAAATACAGTTATCCCTTTATACCTCATTCATAAATATCCTAATGTATCCCAAGCAGTTAAAACAGTGTCTGTCACATAGTAGATGGTCAATAAACATTTTTTCACAAAAAGATTTTTTTTATATAAATGGAATTTGGGAGAGTTGCTAGAAGAAAATGGAGATGGGGAGCAGTGAAATTAACTTCACCTGTGTTCTTTCTCCTAACCAAGTATTGCCTTAAACTAAATGGATGTATTTTAAAGTATATCTATACTCTCTCTTTTCATTTTAATAAAAAGAAGTGCTTTAAACAAAAAAAAGAAAAATATGTTACATAAGATGGCTTAGAATTCCAGAAATTAATACTACTACATAAAATTCTTTAGTTTTTTGTTTTTTTAGGCATATGACAATGTCAGTGCCATTTCATTAAGTGATAAAAAAGTATTCCTTCAATAAAAAGTTTAAAATTAATATTTTTACAATTGAACAAATAGGTCATGGGGATGTAATGTATAGCATAAGACATATAGTCAATAATATTGTAATAACTTTTTATGGTGACAGATGGTTACAAGACTTACCCTGGTGATCATTTCGTAATGTATCTAAGTGTTGAATCCTTATGTTATACCCCTGAAACTGATATGATATTGTATGTCAACTATACTTCAATAAAAATTATGTTTTAATTGTGGTTGCACAGGCAATTTATTTGTTAAAAGTCTTCTCTTTGCAAGGTTAAGAAGAAGGAAGGCTAAAAAGAGGAAAATGTCTTTTATCCTACTCAAATTCTGTAAAAAGGAAAAAGAAAAGCCAGAAAGTATTACTGCAAAGCTATGAAATTTTGGTAGGAAGCAGACATATGCTTTAGAGAATATGAAATTAGAAAATACATAGTTTTAGAAACCAGATCTCGGTCATTTAGACATTCATTTATCTAATAATTATTGAGCACCTAGTATGTGATAACTACAATTCAGGAACTGAAGACAGAGTCTTTGTAGCAAACCCTGCTAGTTGCCTAAACCATCTTTCTTCTTCGCTACAAAAATCTTTATCTTCTTATGGGGGATAATTTGCCTAGCCCAAAATACTCACCATCCCGAATTCTCTTGTAAAAAGGGGATAGGCATGTAACACAATCATGGCAATGAGATGTAAATGGAAGTTCTTGTAGGTATTTTAGGAAAATTTGTTGCCAATCCTAGCTCCCCTTCTTCCTTTTCTTCTCTTCTCTTCTTTCCAAGTCTGTGGATGTGACATGTGAAGGTGAAGAAGCGATCTTGTGCCCGCTAGGCAATCAGGGTAATGATAGAGGTCTGCAGGCTGGGGGAATAGGTCCATTCGCTGTTGGTGTCACTGAGCTGCAGTATTCACTCTGTACTATTTATCCCTGGACTTCTGGCTTCATGAGAAAAAATACTCCCTTTACCTTTATCAGCTATCATTTATTGAATTTATGACTTAAGCATACCCTATCGTCAACATTGTCACAGTGCAGTAGAGGAAAAATGCAGGTGAATATACAATTATACTTCAAGGTTATCAAATCAACAACAGAAATCAGCACAAACATGGGACAGCACAGGAGGAGTGAACAACTCTGCCTAGTGGACACAAGAAACATTTAATTTAACTGTAATTTAAGCCAAGACTTACCACATGAGTAATTATAAACCTAAAGAAGGCAAGAAAGGATATTCTAGGCAGAGAAAACAGCATAACACAAAAGGATAAAGTTGTAAACAGCATGGTATACACAAATTACTTTTGTGTGGCTGGGATTGTGGTGAAAGTAGATTATTATTAAGAATTCAGGCAGAATGTCAGGCAGAAGCAAGAAGATGAGTGGTCTTTTGGCCTATGTTGTGGAGGTTGGGTTTAACTTTGGAGGCAGTGAGAAATCACTAGAGGATTTTAAGCAAGGACTGACATTATCAATTTGTGTTTTAGATAGAGCTGGCAGCAATGTGGAGTATGAAAAATAAGTGCCATCTCCCTTTCCTCCACATCAACTAAAAAGATATTGAATAAAATCCAAACATGCGGAAACTAAGGGATAAATACTGTCGTCAAGTATATGAAACATTTATGAGAAGGATGCTCAGCAGTTGTTCTGGGTGTCTGTGACAGACCAAACACAAAGGAATACACTCGAATAAAAGCAGTAGAGTTGAGTTAGACCTTCAGCAAAAACCTCTCAATTGAGGGCTGCCCTGGAGTGGAATACAGAATAGGCTGAAATGGGCAATTGGAAATTTTCTTTCTTTAAATTGCTGGGAGAAATGAAAAGAGCTATCAGTTCTGGAGGATTGTTGCATATTTATTTCCCTGACAGCAAGGGGTAAGATAAACTACACTTTGAATGTACTTGAGCTTCATTGTGTTATGATCCCTAAAGTCTAGAGGTGAATTATCCCATCTACCTCATCCCCCAAAAATGGCTAAACTACTTAGAATATAGACAAATAAAATACTAATCACTTGCATTCATGACTACTTACTAATATCTTCAATTAAATGTTTATTTATACTAATAGAAATCAACATTGAAATAAGTCCCACAACAGTTTTCACAATAATTTGGGATACGTCTTTTTCCTACATGATGTCTTTCTATTTTACGTAATAAAAGAGTTCCATGCTCTAATAGACTTGGTAAAGGGGGTTACAAAAGGATAAATAAATTTGTATGTTGCAGAACACCTCAAAGCCTTTAATAGGGTAATGTTCATGGTGAATCTTTAATAAGTTTGTCCAAGATTTTATCAAGAATGTTTTAGTCAGCTCTGGCTGCTGTAGCAAAATACCATAGGGTGTAATGGATGGATAAAACAACAGACATTTATTTCTCACAGTTTGGAAAGCTTGGAAGTCCAAGATCAAGGTGTGGGCAGATTCCTGGCTTGTAGACAGCCATCTTCTCCATGTATGCTCTCGTAGCCTTTCCCTGGTGCACATGCGTGGAGAGAGAGAGATCTCTCTCTTCCCCTGCCTATAAGAACACTAATTCCATCACGAGGATCCCACTCTCATGACATAATCTAAATCCCAAAGGCCCCACTTCCAAATACCACCGCATTGCTGGTTAGGGCATTTGTGGGGAGATACAAACATTCGGCCCATAACAAAAAGGGTAATAAAATATGCTTTTATCCAAATTTTACTTGAGCATGGAATTCCATTTTTATAAATACAGCTACAAGTTGTTCAGAAAAATATGCCGTATATTAAATGATTGCATTTTGAATTTGAAAAATATTTGATAATAGGAGCTTAGTTTTCTTCAATTATGAAAAGAAGGCAGAAATCTAACATATGTTGGTTACAGCTATGTTCTATACATATTATATCTAATTTGCAAGATGTGGTGTAGGATATATTCCCATAAGGAAACTGAGGCTTAAAGAGGTTATTTTTTCATTGTCTCACTTCTAATAACCAACTACAGAAACAACTTTGTTAGCAGGGTTATTATGTAATTTATCTTCCAAGCAGAGACCCATTTGTAGGTAAAATGGAGTACTAAAGCTATAAAAGTACACAAGTTTTAAAGTCTTAATTTATTGACTAATATATTGGTTCTAATATTTGGTAGACTTATAAAGTAGTTCTATTACAACTATTTAGGAAAGAATATTTTCAAATACCAAACCATATAGAATGCTGAGATAAGAGGTATAAAATGGCATAATCATGGGCAAGATAGAATGTCTAGTCACCTTAATTCAAGACCTTTGACAAATGAGCTCAATCTTCCTCTGCAGCTTTACCTTCCATTGCTCTACACCGAATTCTGACACATCAGTTAAACTGGATTTCTTGTGCTCCCCAATGAGACCTCTGGCCTCCTCACTTTTATTAAAGTCTTTCTTTCTGCCTGAATTTTTTTTAATCAAACAAATTCCTCCAGTTCCTTAATGCACAGTACAAATGCTATCTTCTTGAGATCTTTCCTTTCTTCATAGCCCCTGTAGGCAATGATCCGTTCTGAAATTTTCTCATGCTGAGTTTAAGCAACTAGCATGACTCTTATAACATTGGCCTTTGTTGCAGCTTTGCAGTGATTATCCTAAGTTCTAAATTAAACCAAGGACTGCTGGAGAATAGGAACTTTTTAAGCATTTGGTATATCAAGACATTCTTGTTACCCATATGGTATCTTGTATTCTAGGTGCTAAATATTTAATTTCTGAATGTGTTAGTGGATGAATGAATGAATGAATTCAGGACTTCAAATGAATATTAGAACTGAATTATTCCTCATGATTGATTGACACTATTTTCAATCTTTAAGTATTAGCATGAGGTTGAGGGACAGAATGAGTCAAATTTGGAAGAAGTTGAATAAAAAGGAGGTAAACTGAATAACAGACATATGAAATAGCTTATTGCCATATTTGAATAGCATCAAACATTCATTACTAAATTAAAAACACAATCTACGCTCTGCAAGTTGACATAATGTGAAGTGTCTATCATAAAAGATCTATTTGTTCTCAGTTTTTGTTTTGTTTGTTTGACTATGAATTGTCGCTGTTACATAGACTAAGTCTAGAATTTACAATCCAGTAGCATTCAAAAGATCTACAGTCAGGATGTTTTAGTTAGTTTTCAGTACTCTCTATGCCACATTTCAGACTAATGGTGGAATCAGAAAGTAATCAAATTATCACAGAAATAAATGTAAAAGAGCTATTGTGTTTAGAATGAGGATTTGTGAGGAAAAGTGAGAGCATATCATAACATATTTAACCTGGTGAGGGAGGACAAGTAAAGTTTTCCGCAAGCATTGATGAGTATTTAAGATCTGAATAAATAGCAATAGTTTACTAGTAGAGATTAGAAGAAAGACTACTCTGTCTGGAGTAGTAGCATGTGATCTATGAAGATTAGGAGCATTTGGAGTTTAAAAAACTGACAAAAGTGAAATGAGGTGAAAGAGGTGGATAGGGGCCAAAGGAAGAACCATACTAATTAGGACCATATTAATTCTTTGGGCCTCTAGAGGCAGAGGAAATCAGTCATACATAGAATAGCATTTCCAAAATGTCACACCCTCTGAAGGGTGAAGTTATGTGTCATCTCCCAGTCTAATATGTTACCTTGCACATAATAAGAACTATTTTTGCATATATGAGAATAAAGAAATGAAATTGCAAAGTTTGTTACAGAAAATATACAAATAAATAACTTTCTTTTTTCTTTTCTCTCTATGGTAAGCCCAGTAGCTTTCAGAAATATGAAAGAAACATCGGCCATTTGTAGTTTCTTAAATCCTGAAATGTTGTATATTAGGAAATACATAATTAGCATTTTTAGTATTGACTTATTAAACAGAGAATGTTTTCCTAATGAAATCTCAAGACTCTCAAGAAATTGTTCCATTCACTCATTCCCATTCACTTTATTCATTCATGAAGACCTCCATAGGGTGATATCAAATATCCATCCAATTCAGTTTCCTGACAGAAGCTTTCAGATTGAGTATTGGAGGGTCACCGTAGCCTGTTTGTCTCTACCACAGGCCAGGTACTGCGCTAAGTGCCAGGGGTATAGGAGGAGATACGACAATTTCTCTGCTTTCGGGGAGCTTCTTTTAAAGATGGAGAAGACAGACATTAAACAAGTTAATAACAAAGAAGATGCTTTCTGAGAGTGAAAGAGATTAAAACTATGATAAAAAATGAAAGATTACTGCTTTAGGGGATGGCTTCTTTAATTATAATGGTCAGGGTCATATAACAAGTGCAGTATGGAAATATCTTCTTCAAATGGTTCTGTTGAAAGAGCATAGACATGAATTTTCACAGTTCAATGTGGGTTTTTAATTCTTTTTATTTGGTTTGGGTTTTCATTCTGCTATCCAGGCAGAATATGAAAGAAGTATTAAACCTCTAATATATAACCAAATAATATTGAAACTCCCTAATAGAAATTTGATATGTTTTCCAGATGAAGAGTACATATTTTTAAAATGTTAAATTTAAGTTAGGCTATCAAGTTGACACATCAGCCCCTGACAGTGCAACTTTCAGGGTCACTTGGTCCTCTCCTTATCCTGCGGTCTTTTTAAGGAGTTATATTACTGCTGCTTGAACCTCACAGTCAGGACGGATTTACCAGATTAGAGCAAGTAAGATTCATTCTGGATGATAACCAAAGCTGAAACTTTTCTCAGAAAAGGAAAGAGAAAGAGGAAAGGAGAGGCAGACAGGGAGAGAAAGGAGAAAGAGAAAAAGTGGGAGGAGAAGAGAGAGGAAATGAGGAAAAATAAATGAGAGAACAAAATAGAGGGAGAGAGACAGACACAGCAAATGAGAGAGAGCAGGTCGTGCAGAGCCTAGAAGGTAGACAGACACCTGCTGTGCCGGGCTACTGCCCGTGGTGGGTTGGCAGGTGTTTCCGCTCCACATGCTTACCCAAAGGTTTCAGGACCTTACTCTCTCCACTTCGATCGCCACACTCCATGCATAGTGGAAAAAACAATTCTTTTATGTTTATTTAGAACTCAGACTGGGGACTTTTACCACCAAAGCCATACTTGAGGGCAGGTTAAAGTCACAGTGTTCTTCATAGAATGTGCATTCAATCTGCATTTTTGAGTTACTGATTAAACCGAAGACAAGGGCTATAATTAGTGACTATGTTCACTTCTACACCTATTGCATTCCTAGAGACAGAACATCAGTTGAAGGACAAAGGTGGGAATGGTTAAGATTTTACCTAAAATCTCATTTTGATTCCTCTTCTCTCCCTCCTCCAAAACAAATAAACAAACAAACAAGCAAACCCTGCTTTATAATGTGATTTGACAAACAACAAATTATCTACCCTCTCTCTGGGAATATTATTTATTTCCTCTTTACCAAATCATTCCTCAGCTATTTGACCTGAAGCAAGTTAGTTAATCCTGCTGGATTTCAATTTTTTCAGCTGCGAAATGAGGATAAGAAAAGTACCTACCTCATATGGTTGTTGAGAATATTAAATGAGATTATTTGTGTAAA
The DNA here is from genome assembly GCF_057802395.1 of Ceratotherium simum simum. Lineage (NCBI taxonomy): Eukaryota > Metazoa > Chordata > Mammalia > Perissodactyla > Rhinocerotidae > Ceratotherium > Ceratotherium simum. The sequence continues at coordinate 28,444,943 of NC_141908.1, forward strand.
AAGATTACACCATGAAAGTGTTCAATGGATATTAGTCCCTAAGTAATTCTGGATTAGGCATGCAGTGGGAGTATAAGAAGACCTCATTGGGGTGATATCAAACAGCCAACTGAGTTGAGTAAGTGGGTCTCAAGTAGAAAATTAAAAAATAAAAATATTTTTTGTATGACAAATTTGGGAAATATATCATATACAGAAGCCTAAGAATAGAATAGATAGAGGAGGCACTATCCTTAATGGAGACTGAGATGGAGCTGAAAGAAAGATAAAAGAAAAATAAAAAAATTCAAGAAAAAAGGGCATTTTAAGCAAGGTGGATTAATAATATCCAATGCTGTTGTATAAGAACTAAAAGATATCCATTTGATTTATCAACAAGGGGAAGATCTTGATAACACTGAAAGAAGCTATTGCAGTGAAGTGGGGAGGGGATAGTCTGAATTGCTTTGGTTTTAGAGGTGAAAAGGAGAGAATGAATCAAAGATTGTGAATACAGAAAACATTTCAGAAGTTGGCAATAAACTAAATGAGAAAGATAGGGAATGTTTGGAGAGAAATTTTGAGCAAATTGTGACAGTTGCAATGAAATATGTTCTCTAAACCTGTGGTAGACAGCATTGTAGCTCTTCAAAGAGGTCCCACCATAATCCTCAGAACCTGTAAATATGTTGCCTTACATGACAAAGCAATTTAGGAGACATGATTAAGGTAATAAATCTTGCAATTAGAGATTATCCTGGATTATCCAGATGGGCCCAATCTAATTACATGAGTCTTTAAAAACAGACAACCTTTCCTGGCTGCGTTCAGTGAAAGAAGGGTCAGAAAAATGCAAAGTTTCTCACTTCAAAGATGGAGAAAGGGGTCCCTGAGCCAAGAAATACATCACCTCTAGAAGCTGGAAATGCAAGGTAATAGATTCTTACCTAGGGTCTTCAGAAAGGAACACGGCCCTGCTGACATTTTGATTTTAGACTAATGGAACCCATGCTGGAATTCTGACCCACAGAGTGGTAAGATAATAAATGTATGCTGTTTAAACAATGAAGTCTGTGGTAATTTGTTATGGCAGCCATAGAAAACTAATCCAAAACCCATCTTTTCCTTTTGGCTCATACCCTCTTCTGTGATTAGGTGGTTCCATGTGACTAAACTCTAGCCAATGGCATGTATATGAAAATGATGTCTCTGTCTCAGGCCTGGCTGCTAAACGCTCTCATGAGATCCTTCACAGTCTTGCTCTTCCCTGCTGTCCAGTTGCAGAGGATCCGGTGGAGTTCTTCTTGGCCCTACAAAGTGGAATAATCATACGATAGAAAGATCCCTGTGTGGAACTTCTCTGAGCTGAAATCGATCATGATAAGAAAAAAACTTTTATTGTGTTAAGCACCCGTATGGTGAGATTTTGGTGGTCATTTTTATAATAGGTATTATTACTTTCTCTGAACGATACAATTGTTATTAGTTTTTTTTTTTTAAATGATTGTTGAGATTGAATATATTTGAGTGCTCACAAAAAGAAGCAAGCTAACATGGTAACATTCAAGAGTGAGAAAGAGAAGCGGAGAGAGAAAGAAGGCAATAAAGCAGTAAAGCTAGGATTTAGAGCACAAATAATGGGACTAGGTTGCAGGGGACAGGAGGAAGCAAAGAAAATTAGAATGTGAATGAGGGTGAGTTTTAAAGTTATGGTGATAGGAAATTTAGAAATAGCCTATCCCATCTGATAACTTCTATTTTCTTTATGAACATGGTGGCCAAGTCCTTTGTTGGAGAGATGGGGAGTAGTTTGGTCAGAGATCTGATAAGAGTGAGGAAGAATGAAAATAGTCACTAAGGAGAATGAAAGAGAATGTTGACTAGAGTTCCAGATAGCACTGAGTATCCAAATGGGATTGAAGATCATGATTTTATAAAACACCAACATTCCTTCTTGTGAGTTATCTCCAGATAACCAACAGATACCCAAGTATTGGGTAATTGCTCAATTGGATTGAAATGGTGTTGGAGTTTTTCTGTATAGGTTTACTAGATTATAGAGTTGTAAACTATAATACTTGGCATAAGAATTATTGAGCTGATGAGCCATATGCCATTTATCCATCCCAGATCCTTTTTCAGCATTCTCTGCAATGTTCTCAGCCCCAGAAGGCTGACCTCTATGGACTGCATTATCCAGGCTCTGTAGTCTTGACTTAAGTTTGCCAGAGGGAAGCACTACCAGGAGATTGGAGGAGAGAAAGAGATGATAGAGTATTTTCCCCCTGTTCCTTCCTTACCTTGCCTTGATTTGGCCAGTGAGGCATTCCAGTTTATCTTCTACCAGACTGTCCTTCACCCACGGCCCCAAGCTCTCTCTGGACTCTTGCAACAAAGTTTCATTCCCATTTCCCCTTCCAATCTAGGAGTGATAATGGCTTCTTCTTACCATTATTCCCTTCTTCTTCTTATTATTCTCTGGATGCTTTGCTTCCATCATGGTTTCCTTACCCTACATGCCTCTGTAAATGGTCCCATTTTACACTCTCTTCAGTTAAACGCTTGCATGTACCTTCATCTTCCCCTAGGGAAGACTAACACTGCTTTGGAGGCCATTGTAAGGCCATTAGTTTTACCCTGAGTGAGATGGGAAGTTTTTGGAATATTTTGAGCTCTGCAACTAATTAGATGTATGATTTTGAACAAGTCACCTAGCCTCTCCTCACCTCGATGTATTCCTCTGTAAAATAAGATAATTACTCTATCGAATCATTTCAAAGATCCTTTATATTTTGAAAAGTATTAATGTATTGGTCATCTTTACACTGGTTACTCTGATTCTTTATTAACTGGGTGAGTTAAGCTTGTGGGTCCAGAGGAGCTACCTTCCTCAAATCACAAAAAATCCTTCATCCTAATCAATTCTTGAAAATTCATTCCCGGGGCCAGCCCCGTGGCATAGTAGCTAAGTTCAGTGCACTCTGCTCTGATGGCCTGGGTTCGCGGGTGCGGATCCCAGGCTCAGACCTACACCATTCATCAGCTGTGCTGTGGTGGTGACCCACATACAAAATAGAGGAAGACTGGCACAGATGTTAGCTCACGGCAAATCTTCCTCAAGCAAAAAGAGGAGGATTGGCAATAGATGCTAGCTCAAGGCGAATCTTCCTCAACAACAACAATAAAAATTCATTCCCTCGAGATTATTTTCTATTCCCTTTGAAATCATTTCCATATGTACATATACATCTCACTGTAAGTAAACTTCATTTGTTTTAATGGTTTTAATTTTGAAATTTTAGAAATTCTGGATACTTGCTATAATTATTCCCGAAGTGCAGATTTGATATAGAATAAGCAATAAATAGCCACGAACTTTAAAAGGATCATTATTGCTTATGGGCTTTTAATAAATATTTAAAGTCATTATTGTAAGAGAAAAAGACCAAAAGAGATTCTGATATACTCTTGCAAACCTATTTTGGGTACTAAACATGTATAAAGTATTTATTATCCACCAAATAGTCATTTTCAGCAATTGAAAATAGTTATTTAATTTTAAATGTCCTTTTTCCTTAATTTTGATTCATCAAAGATAGCTAACTGAGTTCTCTCATTTATTGCCCAATATATTTCCTCTTGATTTGGCATGTGAAATTATGACTTCACAAAATTAAGTTACTTTTCAAAGAAAATGTATTATTCCTCTGAACATTCATTTAGCATTCTCATAATTTTCTACATTACAACTTATTTTTGATTTTTTAGTCTTTAATATTTCCATGATTGACCTAGAAAGTGCAAGTTTTTGAAAATCATACTGGGTCCAGTGCCATTCCCCATCTTCTCAATATTTTAATGAATGTTTATTTCAACATCAATAGTAGCATGTAAGGGGAAAAAATCACAATAGATCACATTCTGCTTAGAAAATTTTAAGGAATGGAACAGTAGCAGCTACTTTTTTCCTGTAATGTTAAGCAAGTTTTATGCGCTGATGTTAGAGGTTTTTAATGTGAATCATGTCATTTTTAGCATCAATATGTAGAGCCTCCTATTGCCTCATTGTTGAATCTTGAACTCTCTCTCTGACCTAGAATTTAAGGGCCCACAACCATAAGATTTATGGAATCGTACTGCAACTTTTATGTCAGTGTAGATCTTCCCACAAGAGCAGGGGCAAGGAAGAACAATGACAGACTGTGGCCAACTCTGTGCTAAGATGTTCCTTATATCACTACCTAAACTAATCTAAGTGGTTGTTTATTTACTTATCTTAATGTCCCACAAGATGGTATGTGCTTTGAAGGTAGGGATGACTTTATAGTCACTGTTGTATACTTTAAAAAATCCTGTCACCCAATATTATTTAAATCAATAAATATGAATGTATCTCTTCCTACAAAAGATTAAAAAAATGAGTGCCAAGAAATCCAATAACTTTTCAAAGTCTTGTAACTAGTTAGTAGCAGAACAGGGCATAGAATCCAGGTCTCTTGACTTTCAGAACGATTTATTTCTTGCCTCTCTACTACTTTCTTGGAACTTCTCTATGAACTTCCTACATCCTACCTCTTGCCTTAAACTCACTTCAACTAATGAATAGCTTTTCCTTCTTTCATTCTTTCTTTTGCTTCCTTCCTTCTTTCCTTCCTTCCTTCCTTCCTTCCTTCTTTCCTTCCTTCCGTCCCCCCACCCCTTCTTTCTTTCTTTTTTTTTTTTTTTTTTTTTTAAAGATTTTATTTATTTATTTTTTTCCCCCCAAAGCCCCAGTAGATAGTGGTATGTCATAGCTGCACATCCTTCTAGTTGCTGTATGTGGGACGCGGCCTCAGCATGGCCGGAGAAACGGTGCGTCGGTGCGCGCCCGGGATCCGAACCCGGGCCGCCAGCAGCGGAGCGCCAGCACTTAACCGCCAAGCCACAGGGCCGGCCCCCCTTCTTTCTTTCTTAACTGGAGTAGCAATCGTGCAAATCTCAAGAAAGTTTTTCTAATTCTACTGTCAGGAGAATGCATTCATGTTATGCCTTTTTAAGTTCTTGCTCAATCCTTGTCTGATGGATGAAATACTGGACTTGTAATGCTGCACATATGTTATGTAAATTATAGTATCATATTGTATTGCTTTGACCTTTACAGCACTCTGTAATTTGATTGGCTGACTAGTCAAGTTCATAGTGTTTACAGTCTTGCCCTTACGAGGATGGACATGCTGAGATGTTCCAATCCAACCAATCAAAATATAGAATATCAAAAAGGTCAAAGTAGTATAATGTTTTCTTAAACTACAGTCTTCTCTTTACTGGTCAGATAATGCACTCATAACAATAGAGAAACCCCGTGAAATAAAACATATCAGAGAATAATACATGTAATGAGTATTTTTATTTGATTAATTTGATGTCAACTTTCTTGTTTTCAAACTTTATTCTCTTAAGAGAACTACTTAGATTTTTGTTAAAGCTGTGTTGTCACAGAATGTGTTTCACTTTCCTTTGAATCTCCAGCACCTATTGTAATATTATGTTATAGTATAGTGCTTTATATATATATATATATATATATATATTTACTGAATAGATGAATAAAATTTGCTAACTATTCCAAAACTAGCTCATTCTCTTCTCTTAGCTGTATGATATCACACTTTCCTTGGTCTCCTTTGCAGACTTATCTCATTCTTTCTGGGGCCTCTCAAGGTTCAGTACCAGACTCTCTTCTCATTATATCCTTTCTTCCTTGGAAATATCATCCAGCACAACATATTTCAATTATTATCCATAAGCCAATATTTTTCAAATTTTTATCTCTAGAATTCTCTTCTAAGTCCTAGACCCTTATGTCTAAATGCCTGTTTTAATTTTCCAGTTGAGTTCACTCTGGAACTCAATTTCATCGTGTCCAAAACCAAACCATGCCCCTCCTCATCAAACTTGTTTTTCTCCCAGTGTCCTTATCATAGTGTATGGCGCCACCATCCAATTGGATTCAGAAGAAATCTATCAGTCATTCTTATTATGATCCTCGCTCCCACACAATCTATCACTAAGACTAGTAGCTTTACCTCCAAATATTTCTTTAATGTATTTACCTTTCTCTTTTGTCACTGTCCCTTCCCCAACCCAAGGCACTATCATCTCTTACTTAGGCCACTGGATATCCATCTATTGTTGTACCTGCATCATTCTCATAAGAATGACAGAGTTATATTTTCAAAATACAAACTTGGCAATGCCATTAACTCTCCCATTCCTTTCCTCTGCAATATGCCATGTTCTTAGGATTTAGACCAAATCTTTTAAGTTGTCTACAAGACTTTGAATGGCCTAACATCTGTCTCATCTCAAACCACTCTCTATTTCCCCCTTTATGCTTCAGCTGTGTGTTCTGGTTCTTATAATGTTCCTTGTTACCCTAGGGTCATTTGCTTCTGTATCTTAGTCTGACTGAAAGCTTTTTTTATTTCTTTTTCTAGTTATGTGAGCGAAAAAAGAACAGATTTTTTGTCTACTAAATGAGTAGACCTGCTCCCAGAGGATATAGACTCATCAACTATGAAGAAAGCAAAAGCAAGTGTAATATGTTGTCCCATTTTTCCTAGATCTGCTGAGAAGTATCAGGAAGATCTATAACCCAAGCAAAGAGTAGAATCATCCCAGGCAGATATGGATGCACTGAGTTTGTAGCTAAACATATGTTCTATGAAAATTGCTGCCTGATGATTCTGGTAATCAAGTAAAGAACGGGGAAAAAAAAATCAGAATATCAATGCCATCTGTATCTATGTCGTTGCCTCCAGACCAGGGCTGATTTGGTTTTTACTCTGAGACTATCCTTCCTCATGACAACTCAGGTGGATTAGGAAAGAAGGAATGACTTTACCTAGATTTCTTGGTATTTTTCAATGTCTATGAAATTTCAATGTCAATAATTTCTAGAATTTTAAATTCTTCATTTCTTTCATTTAAACTTTATTTATTAATTTGTATTCATGCCTACACTCAACAGATCCTTGTTGAGAGCATTGTGCTTGGAAATGGGATATACAAGATGAACAAAAGCAGACAAAGTTCCTAATTTCATGAGGCTCAGAGTCTCGTGGAGGGGAGAGATTTAATCAAATAGGCAGATAAATAAATCAAATTTTATAACATGCCAAATGTAATTGGGGAAAATAACACAGTGCTATGAAGAAATTTAACAGAGTATCCTAGTTGATCAAGGAAGGCTCCCTAGAGGAAGTGATATCTGGGACTGAGATTTGACTTATGAGTAGGAATTAGTTAGTATAAAACTGATTGTGTATATCATTCTTCTGCCTAAAATCCTCCTGTAGCTTCCTACCTCACATAGAGAAATCTAAAGTCCTGACTATGGCCTTCAAGGCCCTTTTCTGGGAATCCTCCCTCTCACAGTTTCACGTGCTTGGTTTCCCTTTTTCATTCCATTAGCCATAAGTATCACCATCACAAACTTCCAATATAAAGAAATGGAGCTTTGTGCAATTTATTTTTAATTTTTTTCACAAATATTAATGTTTTCTGAAATTACTTTACTTTTTGTTTATCATTTGCATCCTCAGAAGAATAGAAACTCCATGAGAGAATAATCCTTTTCTCTTTTGTTTATCACTGTGTCTAAATCACCTAGAATAGTGCCCAGTGCATAGAAAGAGCTTACTAAATATTCCTTCAATGAGTGAATACTATTTAGATTGAGAGTATCTGGATGTGAATTATAGCACCTTTTAGATTTGGCATGGCCTTTTGCTGTGGAATTATATTGAATTTAGTTTTCAAAAATTTGCATTCATCTTAATTGAAACATGAAACTTAAGCATTCCAAAATGATTAATCAAATTAGAAGCTTGTATATACTTAATATAACCAAGACAATATAGGCCATGTGTTACTTTTCCTTATTCTTATGTCCTTCCCAACCATGAAAGGACAGATTTAGATAAAAGTGAATTGAATTTTTATGCATGTTTTAAAATTGATTTTCAAAGTACTAGAGTTAAGATCAAACTTGCTTTTCTGGAAATATTTGCCTTTTTTGTCCCTTGATCAAGCAAGAGTCATCTGGCATCCTTACAAAGAACTTTTCTGCCTCTGTGGGTTCTAAACTATGCGGTGAGAAAGACCAGGAATTATTCATTCAGGTATTGGCATATTGTTTGATGAAATAGTTCGCAGAATAGTCAAAGGAGAAACAACTTACAGGTTAAATGAGAGGCAAATTTCATTTTTTTGTCTCTCTTTTCTTCCTATAGCCTCAATGCAAAAACTGAGGGGGAAAGCATAGCACATTAGCAAGTTTCTTGTTTTCATCATCCTTAAGGATCTGTCTAAAAACATAGGCACTGTGCTGTAATGAAAAACCACCAGTTTTGGTGGGAAATGTGAATAAGTTAAACAACCTAAACCAAGGTTACCAAATATTACTTCCAAACTAAAATTCTGTAGACTATAACTGCAACCATGGACTATTAAAGTGTTTTTTCTCAAGGCCAATTCTTAGTTCCCAAAAGTCTTAACATTTTCTGCCTAAGTTACGTCAATGACAAAGGAATTGGACTTTCAGAGATTTTGGGTTAGAACTCAAAACCGCCTACCATAATATACAAGTTTTGTGAAGTCTCTTAGTTCATCATATAACTCATGGCGATTCTGCTTTGTCAACTAAAAAATTCCCTTCTGGATTCTCAAGAACTAATTCCCCAAATCTATGAGTAAGATTACAGTTCAGGGAAATGAGACAGTTAATTGCCAGTCTAAGTCATTGACAGTTTGAGAGGTATGATTTAGATGTTGGTGGAAAACTGAACTATTACAGAATGTTGGAGGTGGAAGGAAACTCCCATCCCTTTTGTTTTAGAGAGAGTAAATGATGGTTCAGCAAAGTGCCTCACAGTTTATTAGCATCAAAGATTACACTTGAATTCTGACTTCCTGTCACACCACCTAGTCAACTTCCCACTAGCCTTATACTGCTTTGTCACTACTTATTGCATTCTGTTCAATTGAATCTCATATTTATGTAAACTTTACTTAATAACAATACTATATAAAATAATTAAAGCATCTTATCAGGTAAAGCTCATTCATGATAGATTTCAAGAAGTAGGAGTTCATATTAAATAATGTTCTAAATACCTTTCAACTCTCTCCAATAAGATGTTGGACAATTTAGGGACTACACTAAGAGGGTATATGATAAAAGCTGCAAAAGTGAGTGGGCTGTGGAAAATAAATAAAAATAGTAAAGTCTCATCACCCCTGGAAATTTTAAATACTCGATTTCTATCCTTGCTAGAAAACCATGGTAACTTTCAGCGTTATTATCATCTGTTCTAAGTAAGCTGGTAGTCAACATTGTTGATGAAGTGCTCTTAGAAGCCCTGTTATTGAAGAAGAAAGAGAAATTCTTTCTGACTTATCCAGTTTTAAATGCATGCTTGCTTGACAATATATTAGACAAACCCATTATCAAGATTACATTTAAACAAAGGTTCTGACCATTTAAGAGTATTTTATCTCACTCTTAACAAAAACAACAAAGACATATAGTCTAAGATGAGAGAATCAACTATATGAAAAGAGATGAAGGGTGGTTTTTTTGGAAGATGGATTGAAACCTAGGAAATTTATTCATAAATAGTTTTTCTAAATTCTACATTGGATCAAATATTATGTATTCAACAGCTTAGCAAAAAGAAGTTTCTTTTTTCCCCTCATATATACAAATACCAGATCCTTGCTTTATAACCCATGGAAAACTGCCCAAAGACCAGAGGGGTGTAAGATTAAAATCTGGCCTATAGCTCCTAAACAGTATATGTTGAGGCTTTTTAGGGATTTATTGACCAAAATACTCCTTGTAAAATGGAAAGAGGATTTTGATGGAGGGTAAGCATTTCTATCAAGAGACCCTAAACAATAGTTCCCTCAGATTTTGAAACCACTCCCCCAACACGTGAGTATTCTCTAATTCCCTGGCTGAACAAGTAACCATTTTAATTAGACTCTGAGGCAAGCAACATTGTGTCCATGGTAACAGGTATAAAAAGAACTTTAAAAAAAAAAAGGAAAAAAAAAGAAAAAAATGTGATAACTGAAAATGTGTTTAAATCATGATAAAAGGATTTAAACAGATGTTATTTTTTTCAAAGTGTTATTTTAAAAAAGAATTTTAAAGGGCTCTTGATATAAGAAAAAATCATTCTTGAATATGCCTTTAGGGAAGTTTCTTACTCTTAAATGCTGTGGTTCAGGATTGCCAGGGGTGAGTTGGGTGCCCGGTAAATGAATGGGGTGCCAGAGGGGGGAAATTAGAAAGAAAAACCAAGGTACCTTCAGTTAGATGCTTAAATCCAAGGGAGTTAAAGTGTCTTCAGTGCTTTTTAATAGATTGCATGTGTAACAGTCCTTTTCATTAAAGTTTGTGCTCAGAAAAGAGAAAGTGCAAGACGAGTTTTGGAGACCGATTGGAGTGTGGATAAATCTGGACATATTGGTTAGAGAATGAAATGGAAGGCGAGGGCATAGACCAGTGCTTTCTTAAATGGTAGATACACTTTCTACAACTTTAGACAGTAACTACCATGTCAAATGATGTTTTCAGATTATGAATTTGACCTTCTCTACGTTATACGCATTCATAATTTAAAATATACATATACACATACTCACATTTATTTATTTATATTTATATTAAAAGGGAGATGGGCAAGATGTCACCCCCCACCAGTAACCCAGGTTTTCAGAATCAGTACAGAGCCACCATGAACAAAGACAACGTAAGAAGAAGGCTGGTTCTTCTTGTGTTCATTTTTTGCTTTTCTGCCAACAATTGCCTTCTCTAGGAACAGTGGTTCTGCCACTTTGTTTAAAATGAGTAACAACTCCCTAAAGTTAAATGTCCCTCAGAGGGCTCAGGCAAGTTCCACGGAACGAAGTGAAGAGTAAAGTTATGAGAGGAAACCCAGAGAGAGTAGCAGGAAAGGAGACTTTGGACCTGGCAGAAGGATGGCTTATTTTGGCTGGACTCCTCCTGTCGTTTAAATACCTACTGATTGAAAGCAAATTGGACGTTAAGGAAGGATGGAGTGCCCATGTAAAGGAAAACAAACAAGCAGTGACCCCAAGTTGGCCTTGGAGGAAGTCAAACCTCTTGTTGCTTTGCCTCAAACGTTGAAAGAACCTAAATATTGCTTTATGTGCAACATAATTTTCAGTTCTTTGGTTTTTGGTAAATAAACTGGTTATCTGAGAAAATACCGGGCAGTGGAGGTGAACTCTGAGAAGCAGGAGAGAATGTGAAAAAACAGAATAGAATTTAAAAGAATAGAGTTTTAAAAACTTTATTTTAAATTGGTACTCTGATCTGATGTTTAAATTAATGGGTTTTCTAAGACTTAGTAAGTCTATATTTATCACATGGGATAAAGAATAAAACAACAAAGCACTAATTATAATACCTTTTATATTGAAAGGGAATTACATTTCATACATCATTCACAACTTGATATAGTAGTTCATAAAGACATTCCTAATTCTATACACACACACACACATATTCACACCTACGTGCAAACAGGAAAAAAGTGGCTACACCACAGCTGTACATGTGATCTCTATTACAGAAGGATTTCACTTTGCCACTCCATCACAATGTGGGTGTAAATAATACCTACATATAATTAAATTCTACACTCTGAAGTTTCATTTTACTCTGTCTCAATTTGCCTAAAAGCAGAGTTTTTATGTATCGTTAAGACATTAGTGATAAAAGGAGGATCTTGGGGCCGGCCTGGTGGCATAGTGGTTAAGTTCACACCGTCTGCTTTGGCAGCCCAGGGTTCACAGGTTTGGATCCCTGGCGCGAACATACACTACACATCAAGCCATGCTGTGGTGGCATCCCACATACAAAATGGAGGAGGATTGGCACAGATGTTAGCTCAGGGCCAATCTTCCTCACCAGCAGAAAAAACAAGGATCTTTTCTCAAAGTGTATTTTTTGGAATATTATTTCCAGAGTATTAATAGATGTCCTATGAGGATAAGGGCTCCAAAAGTTAAAGTCTTTTTTTCATGAGAAACTTTTTCTCCAGATTTTTAACCTGTTTATTATGAATTTCTAGATGAGGATGAGTTCTTCAGTATTTGCCAAACAAAATTTGTTCGTAAGCCTTATTTTTCACAGCATCTTTGAAGAATATTGTAGCACAAGAAGGGGAACACTGACTAAGGGGAAGGTGCTTTGGTTGGAAACGTTGCTTGCTCAGAGACTACATCCTTTTAAGATGAATGCTAGTTACATCTTTTGTATACCTACTAGGCCACCTACTGTACATCAACCTGTTTTTTTCTCGAGACAACCCCAGGAGATATATATGAATATCTGCATTTAGTGGCTAAACAAAAAAAGATCTACAGTGGCTAAATATTTTTCCCAAAATGCAGCTAACAGAGGAGATGAAGCTAACATTTGACACAGTTTTATTTATCTTGTAAGCTGTGTTTTACTAGGGATAATAAGCAGCCTACTGACTTATTTTTCATATCTAAGATTTAATCAGGGTCCAGGCATGCCATGTGAAAGCAAGAACATATTTTTTAGAAAGCAGAGTCAGTACCTCCCTTCAAGTCATAATTTCAGAGGTGCTGGGAAGTTCCCCCTCCTCAAAAATACCTTCTGAAGACATCTACATAATGCAAAACTCCTGAGCAGAAATGCTTTGCTTAAAACATTTATTTTCCCCTTTGAAAAATGCAAATATTCTTGAATATAATTTAAAGATGTTTCACTACTAAAAGACATTTCCAAATCTGACTGGGCGGCAGCATTACTTAAAGAAACCTAAAGACAGAAACAAAAACAAACAAAACCAGACACCTTACAAATCCCCAGACCTTTTAAAACATAGTATCTAAAACTGAAATTCAGATATCTTTATTAATTTTTTTTAAAGTTCCCTAGGTAATTTTAGTAATCACTACTTAAATCTTTATCAATCTTTTCCCCTCTCAGTGTAAAGGGATTAATTAGAGAGATATTATGATAGCATAGAAAAAAAAGATAAATTTGGAGTCATAGGATTGGAGCTGAAATCTCTGCCTTGCCACTTAACCTCTGTAAGACCTTGGATGAAGTAAATCATCTCCCTTGGCTTCAACGTCCTCATTTGATACTGGGGATACTAATATTCCTCAAAATATTGTTATTATTATTAAAAGATATAATGGATGCAAGGAGCTATTTGCATGTTATATACTTGTTTCATCTTCTTCCTTGAGAGTATAGTTTCATTCGTGGTGTCACACGGAAGTGTTAAGATACTGGTTGTTTCCATTTCCTTTTGGGGGGAAGACAGGCTACTAGTAATTCAAAAATGGGATGGGGGAAGGGGTAGTCAATGAGAGTTTAGAGATGAGCCCAGATCTCCTCACGTCCCCCCTTTAAAGCTTCTCTTAACTAGTCAAATGTCTTCACTGTTTGAATCACATCCTAAATCAGAATATCTGTATCATATGATACTTCTGTGTAAAGGTAGATTTCATTCCACAGATTAAGCCCTGCAGTAAGCCAAAATAAATACCAGAATAGGAATAAAAAAAATTATAGGCCTTTTTCATTGTCTTACTTCCCACTTTCTTTCTTCTTCTTTTGTTCCCCTTCATTCTTTATAAAGTTGATGCTCACTGTGACAAGTACTGTCACTTTTGGCATTTAATTGTGGTAGACGGTGGGGGTGAGGGAGATCTTAGTGAAGTAAACTTTATGTTTTTCAGATTATCAATCAATAAGAACTTTATATTAGTAAATAAATTTCACTGGCAGCAAGTCTAAATATGCAATAGTGACCTGACCACATAACTTTAACAAACAGTAGTGTTCTCATCCTCTGAACTACAGAAAAGAAAACAACAACCAAAATAACAACCAAACAATCCTTGTTCTCAGTGCATGAGCCAAGCACCTGTGTTCAGGCCTTAGACTATAGCTGCTCCCAGAAAGTCTTCATGTCCATGGCCTGCCTGAGATGGAAAGGATGCTTTGGAAGGAGTCCACTAAATATTTAAGTGATGCTACCTTTTGTGTTGCTGTGTGTTTATCTTTGTGCTTTACACTCCAACAAGGGAGGCTGAATCAGATGAAACTAAAAGTAACCCAGGAAATAAATTTTTCAAGTGATGGCTTCAATTACTAAACATATATCCTGCTGTCTTAGGAAGATTTCTGATTATCTAGTTACCTGATAATGAATTGTGTCAGAAGATACTTAAGAGATGCTTACAAGAAAGTGTGCCTTGGTGTCCTTATTAAGCCTAAATGGCATTTTTTTTTTTTAATCACAAGATTTAGCAAGCTGTATTCTTGTTCTTTCTTAAGAAAGAAATTTCCAGTGCCATCTTTTATTTCTGGATATTTTGATTTTAAATAAAGTATAATATGAGTCCAAACCTTTGCAAAAATAAAGAAAAAAATCTTGTTGATTAAGGTCTTAAAAAATGCAGTCCAGTCTTAGTTATAATACACCATGGTGATGGTTTAAAATTGCAAAGTTTCTATTTACTATAACTCAGCGTTGCTTTTCTAAATATAAGAAATTGTTATCCTTATTATTTTTTGGTTTATCTGTGCACCAATGACATGGAAGTTGAGATTTCAAGTCAAAATTGCTCTTTCACAGTGATTCAGTTAAAAGTCTTGTTATATTTCTTGCTTGTGTCAAAAATCTTGTATCTCAACTTAAATGGAAGTCACATATACAGCTTTGTGAGATCCCGAGTACTCTTTCAATGTTCCATAGGCCTCAGCCAAATGAATAATTGTCCATCAGCTTATGGTTCATTAGGGACCACAAATCAGTTGAGTGGGAGGTGTTTCATAGGAAACTATTTAAACCTAAGTTTTGCTAGATTCCTGATGAATAGAGCAGCCTGGAATAGGGAACTTTCATCTAAGAGCTCCAAGGTAGTTAGGCTGGTGATAGCTAAGGCCTATAAAGCTAATTGGGCAGATAAGAAAAAGGGGTAGCAATCTGGTGTGGACAGAGAAAGGAGACATTCCTCGGTGTTTATTGGCGAGTAGAAAACTTGGCCGGAAGGGCTATCTATAAGTGAAATTCACTAAAGAATTAAACTTTAGGAAGCATTTTCCGCAGTGAAAAATATAGCAATAAGCCTTGCAATTTTGATTTTTGTTTCTTTTTAAGGGAAAGACTATTTTGAGTATATATATTTAAGTTGTTTTATTTTTATTAGCATTAACTTGTATTATAATTAATGTTCAGTCTTATAATCTTTTTAAAGTTATTTTTAAGCCTTGTGTTCAATTAAGCTACTGTTTTAAAGGGAAGAAAACTGTAGCCTGTCTCTAAAGAGATGGTTCCTCGTGTCTACATCTCCACCATTTTCCCCCAATGCACGTTTTATGAGAATCATTTTATGACAGGTTTTCTCTTTAGTCCTGTGGAAAAGTAAATACATTTTCTGGGTTTCGGAAATTCATGAAAGAAATAAGGTACCTTTATTTCTGTGTTAAGGTTATATAATACTAAGAAAAACTTTGAAGGTACTGAATCTTACTCAAACCAAAGCAAACAAAGCAGAAATAACTTCACACAGCATTCCAAGGAAGATTGAGGAGACGCAGAAATAGTCTGCAAAGTTTGTCACTTCCTAGTGATGTTGATACTGGAAAAGTGAAAGGGAACCATTCAAATGATAAGCTGGCCTTTTAGAACGGTATATACATACTATATTGCTGATTAAAACATACTTTGATTGAGTAGATTAATCAGGGTACTATAAAACAAAACACCTAGTCTTGCTTTCTGCATAATAGAGAATTCCATGTACCTCGAGAAATGTATGTAATGTTCTACATTTCCTTTGCAAGAACTCTAATGGCACACATTACCTGGGACGAAAAAGAGAGCTCTGGAAAATCTGTTAAAACACAGATTACTTAATGAAAGAAGCTAATTATAATTTTAGAATTTAAAAAGGTGTCCTGATGGCATGAGAAATGGGACACAACATTTCATGTGTTTTCAGTGGCTAATCTGGGAGGCATCACCTAGGGGGGGGCTGCAAAGACAATGCAAATATTTCGTAATTTTTCTTAGGAAAAGTCATAGACAGAAGGAATATGGAAGTCAAAGTATCACATTAACCAGAAGGAAATACAGTTGTCCTTTATTTCCTTTTTCCTGGGCAATTAATGAATCTTATCTAGCTACAAGATTATATACCTTCAATTCTAAGTGAAAATGTATATTATGTATATTATATATTTATGTAACTAAGAGTTTTTATTATTATATAAATTTGGAAATGTTAAATATTTGTGTTAAGTAAATTGATTGAATTCTACATGGTATCTGAATCTAATTTTGTATCCATAAGATTGACATCAGAATTGTGGGTCCCTTGTTTATAAATCATAAAAACTTGAATACTTTTTAATCCACCTACTCTGCATCTCTTTTATGTTACATATCAATGTACTCATATGTAAAAGTATTATAGTACATTAATACAGAATTTTTGTAGATTTTTGTAGACGAAATCTCAGTACATAATTGGGACTCCTCTCTCTCCCAACAAGGGCTACCATTCAACTTTGAAAAACATCATTTCATTGAGTCACCTAGCAGAATTTTGAGTTATTGTCGAGAATAATTGTTCACCTTGGCATCTTTGGCATCAAAATGTGTAGATCTCAGAATTTCTCCAAGAATTCACACATCTAGGGGGGAAAAAAGCAAACTACACAGAACAGTTCTTCCACTGTGAAAAATAGCAAAATTCCACACCTACAACAAATTGCAAATTTTCACATATTTGCTCCAGGCAAACATTTGCAATTTTCACAGCAAATAAGGCTTTTGGCTCTAATACACATTTCTTTTTGTCTTCTCCCCTCTTGGAAAAAAAAATCACTCTCCCTATTTTCAGAAAACCAGAAAAAAAAAATTGAGGCAAAATTACTGATAAAATCATGCTTATTCTAGGTATTTTAATTTTGATATCTATCCACTTAGATGAAAAATATTAGTTCAACATGACTGTGCTTGATTCAAGAATCCATGAGCTTGTGTAGGGACCCTGAAAATAAAACCTAACTGTTATTGTGAGCTGGGATACCCAGGTCCACTCTGGTCAGAGGGATTGCTCTTAAAATGTTGCCTAGTGCTTTCAGGAAATAGGATTTTTTTCCAGTAATCAAATAAAAAGAGAAGTTGGGTTTCCCCTAAAAGAATTATTGCTTTCATTTTAGTACTACAAGGCCATGGTTCTCAGGCAGGGGACAATGGTGTTTCCCAATCAGCCATGAAGTGCAGAAAATATTTTTGTCTACTAATACATATACAAGCATTTGTTTACATTAAAAAAAAAAATCTAGAGACAGCAAGGCTATCTCTATACTAATCTCTAATTTACTTGCCTTTGAATATATTTCATGGAATGGAAAAGACAGTTGTAGCATTATTAAAATAAGTACATTGGAAATAACCCATGCATGGACGCATCTTTCCTAGGATAGCGTTACCCACAGCCTTTTGTCCTGTGGTTAAAAAAAAAAAGGTTGAAAGATTGAGCACTGCCTTTAGGTTATAGAGAGAAAGCATGTCATGTAGCCAATGTTGGTTTGGGTTTTCAAACTTGTAAATTCTATTCTGTGTTATTCAGTTGATTTACTTGGAAACCACTTTATTTTATCTAGTAATGCAGGTGTAAGTTTGTGTGTGAGTGTGACTGTGAGCGTGTGTGTGTGTTGCATGATAGAAAACTTTCCGTTGCACAGCTGTCTGCTTTGCTCCTGGTTTTTATACAGGATCTGTAAGTCATTCTAAGGCAAGTCGTCTTAAAGATCAGAACAGATCAGGCCCTGCTCGTCTTCAAACGTGGCTTTTCTTTGACAGCAGAAAAAAGTCCAATCTCTAGCCTGTCTTTTAAAGACGAAGCACAATTTGATCTCTGTCTACATTACCAGGTTCCTCTTCCTTATCTTTCCTCCATCTATCCTTTGTGCTACCAATATCTAAATGTTTTAACATGTTTAATCCCACTTGGATGTCTTTGCTTGTGCTATTCCAGCATGTTCTCTCCCCATGCTGTTCCCCTGCTGAATTCCTCATTAGTCAAGGCTCAGCCAATATGCCATTTCTTCAGTAAAACTTTTGCCATCTCCCTATTCAGAATTCTCTCTTATCCCCCGTACCTCTACCTCTACGATATCACTTTCCCCTTAATTCATAATCATGCATTTGTCAAATCTTCATCGAGTACCTAATATTGCCAACATCTGATAGAGACAAATACAAAAGTTATTAGACATGGTTTTGGCTTTTTAAGAGTTCACCGTGAGGGACATTGTCCCAATCCAATTATACAGGCAACTTGCAGGACAGACTATCTTTTTATCACTCACAAGTGCTTTGAAATGGCAAGTACTTACAATACTTTTTTTGAATAAATTACAATGCTTCACTATATGAGGAATACGTAGCCAATTTGTCCAAAATTTTATTTCTGGAAAGAGTGAGGGCAAAAAGAACTCAGAATATGGGAGTTATTTATATAAATATAGTTTTAGAAAGTGCAATTATCTGCCCCACAACTGAAAGTGCAGTAAATTTGCAGAGGGAAGTACCCTGCTGGTGTGTTTGGGGAACTTCTCCCGTCCTTACATCTGCAGTGCTTCAGCAATAGTTCCTATGGCAGCTTCCTATTGTGAGTACTTTGTCATTCAGAACTGAGAAGAAAGGATTTGACCAAATAATCATAAGATTTTCTCTAATCCTATTAATTCAGTGCATACCTTAAACATGCCGTATAAAGTTTAAATATTCCTTTTTAACCTCTGTTTTCTGCATCTTTTAAATCTTAGGCTAATTGCAATAAACACAGTTGGGCCAAAGCTTCCAAATGCTAATACAACCAATCAATCCAGTGGAGGAAACAAAAATCAAAGTTGATCATTTTTCTTCTTCCTACCTAGTTATGGGACAATTGTGTAGCTATTTTTTAATTAAAAAGAAACACTTTAGTTATATGTTTATAACTATGTTATATGATTACCACATACCTATGTATCTATCTATTATATCTATTACATATTATTCAACATACATCAGATTTGTAGTATTTGCCAGACACCAAGTGCCAGACATTTCCTCCATCCTTGCACTAATTCAGGCCTTTATCTCTCAACTGAACTACTATGATTATCTCCCAACTGAGCGAACTCCCTATCTTCTGGATCAAAGACAATATCAGTAATAACAGCATTTATTGACTGCTTACTATGGAAAGCTGTAACGTATTACCTTATTTACTCTGTACAGGAGCCCAATAAGAGATAGATAATATTAACTACTATATATCGTTTTCATATAATGAAACTAATGCTTCTAGAATTTAAGTAAATTGCCTCCCAAAATTCCTAGCTAAAATGTGTTAGAGTTAGGATTTGAACCAGGAGAGCAACACAGAGACCACACTTTTAGTCATGGTAGTACCATCCTTTATTTTCCCCTACCAAGCTCTGTCCATTTTTATGTATTTTGCACCAGCTAACTCAGAGTCTTGGCTACCACTCTAACCTCGGTAGATTATGCTCTTGCTTGTGGAGGACAAAAGGTAAGCTCAAAAAGGCCTTCGTGTTTTAGTACCTCCTTCCTTTCCAGCCTTATTTTTGATTAGTCTTTGTTTCTCATTTGTTTTCCCATTATGAAGAACTGCTTGTCGATTCATTTACACTGCATACTTAGCCACACTTCTATGCCTGCGTTCTTACTGTACTTGCTGCCCAGAAAATCCTTCCTACCGATCTTCACCATAAGTCTAATTATTAGTCAGCAATTCAACACAGTTGTCATTTTAGGAAACTTCTCTAATCATAAGTGAAATGCCACCCTACCCCACCCTACTTGTTTAACGCATTGTACATAAAAATATTTTAGCATTTGTTTTATTTAATTTTTTATGTGTCCCTTTTCTGCTAGACTACATGCATTAGAAGGAAAACACTGCTTATTTTTCATCTCCAGTGTCTACCACATTGCTTGGTATATAAAATGCACTCAATAACTAAATATGGTTGAGCTGAGATGAACTTTTGGGTGCAGGAGGAGACAGAGATGGAAAAGAGGCCATCTGGGGCCCATAGTCTCATTCAATTTTATTTATGTACTTTGTCATATCAAATATAAGATGAGAGATTATTAAAATTCTAACAACTCTGAAAGGAATTGGTAAAGCTACACTTTCATCAACACTTGGGTAGCTCTTTCTGGTTTGCCTCTTCTATACATGATCTCATTTGATCCTCAAAATGAAAATGTGAGGTAGGCATTGCTATTATTATCCCCAGATTAGAGAAGAGGAAATTCAGATTTAGAGAACTTGAATGACTTCCCTAAGATCACACTGCTAGATGGCAGTCAGAGAATTGAAACTAGGCCATCAGACTCTAAAACCCTTTCTCTAACTAAACATTAAGGTTATTAAAAATAGGATAAGAAAAAAACAATGTATCATTGAACCCTCTTAATGCATCAGTGACACTCCACTGGTAAATGAGGCATTTTGTGGGGAAAGGGACAGTAACCAGACGTGTTTGGTTCCTGTGTGTCAGAAGAAAGCCTTAATTTTGGAATTAATATATCTATGAAATTATTTTGTAACAAGAAATATATGTTCAATGAAATGTACTTAACGATTATTCACTAATTTTGTTTCCATCATTTAATCTATGGAGCATATATGGAATATGGATGATTTCATGAACATCTTCAGTATAATTATCAAATTGATTCTTCTGTATATTTTCAGGTGTTATATTTTTAGCAAAAATGTACAATTTAAAGCTCAAAATTATATAATGTTTTCATTTTTATGTGCTCTCCTTATATCTTTGCATGAAGTGAGCTTTAAACTACAGTGTCCAGAAACTATAATACAACATAGGTATTAACTTTTTCACTAAATAAGTCCTAGTTCACCCTCATAAACATTTATTGAGTGTTTTTTTATGTTGGATCTAGCATAGAACAAGAACTGTGTTCTGTGATATGGCAGGGCAAACAAAGATTAAGAAGCCATATCCCTTTATATTTTCATTCTGATGGTTCTGCAACTGAATAGGACTGGAGATCATATTTGGAGAGGCTGTGAATTTTGGAAAAGAAATTCAGAAATTATTTGGCAGACAGAATAAAGCAAGAAGGTGAAACTGATCCTCCTATCTTATTAAGATATCTTGGATATTAGTATGAGCTGGAGAAAGTCTAATGGTATAAAATCCCCAGAAAGTTATTATTAAGTAAACATATAGATATACATATATATAAATATTATGTGTGTGTATATATGCAAAAAGGAATGAGAGCCTTCCCAATATCATCAGCAATGGACATTGAAAAGAAATGACTGATGACAGAGATATGGCCACGGTGAGACCGATACAACTTGTTCAATTGTTGGATGGATGTGATGAGGATAAACAAGGAGGTGAGTATGAGGCAGAGCTTTAAAGTCTGCTGAGTAGAGAGAATGTAACATCAAGTCTCAGAGAAAAGGCCAGGAATAAAGATAGCTTTTTAGAGAGGTTATTATTGAATTTAGGACAAGACTTTGAAAGTGTTTTATGGCTGAACAGAAATATTTAAAAGTTGTCAGCTGGAAATATGTTACCTCAGCAACACACACATACCTATGCCCACAAACCCATCTGTGCAAAATCCCCCTCTCCTGCCCCAGGGCAAATATGTTCTTAGGGTGAATACTTCTTATTTCCTGAAAAATAACCCCACTGGACCGGTATGAAAAAAGCTCTGATTTCTGCTCCATGATAATTAGTGTTTCCAATACACGGACTGCTGAAAATGTGTTACTTGAATAGGATCTGCATGTCTTTGTAGGAGCAAAGGGATGGAACTACCTTGCATAAGTAAAATGTTGTAATTATAATGCTAAATTAAAAACTTTTTAAAGCAGATTTTAAAATAAACACCTAAAAAAAATTCACACTCAAATACCCAAATTTGGATATGTCAATGGAATAATAATAATAGTCCGTTATACCTGTTTACCACCTTTATCTCCAAAACACTTTAAAATCTAATTTTTTTTTTTGTTTTTTTGGTGAGGAAGATCAGCCCTGAGCTAAGATCTGATGTCAATCCTCCTCTTTTTGCAGAGGAAATTGGCCCTGGGCTAACATCTGTGCCCATCTTCCTCAACTTTATATATGGGATGGCACCACAGCGTGGCTTGACAAGCAGTACATTGGTGCGTGCCCAGGATCTGAAACTGCGAACCCCTGGCCGCCAAAGCGGAGCACGTGCACTTAACCACTATTCCACCAGGCCGGCCCCTAAAATCTAATTTTTTGAAGGACATTATTTTAATACATGTGAAAAGGGTGCTTAAGTTTTACTTAAGCAAGAAACCTATGTGTCATGGGGAATTCAAATGGCAACATACAACTTTGGTGACATTCTTAGTTGCATCTCCCCAGATGGTAACTGAAAAATCAATGCAGCATTCTGTTTTAATTATCTTCCTCCAGACACTGATTATAGTACTACTTCATCACCTCTTGGGGAAGTGTTTACTGGGCATTTCCTATGGGCAAAGCATTCAAGTAGGTGTTGATGACCATGTAAAACATGTATTCTGGCTCAAATATCCTAGAATCACTCTTTTCTCAAGTAGCCACCCATACTTGCCTACCACATTGCATATTATTGCAATTTCCAACTTTTTATCTATTTGTGTTATATCCCACTTCACTAACAATTAATTTTTCTTAATTATTTCAAAAACCTTGATGAAGCCACTGTATGTAAGTGTGTTGAGTAACAAACTCTTTTATGATCCATTGCTTTGGAAATTTTACAATGATCCAATTCTCTTGAGATGGATTAAGGCCATATTAGTTACATGGTGGTCAATAGGCAAGTACTCAAAATCCTTTGAAAATAGCACAAGTATCACCTAATGACAGTTAATCCTGTGGAATAATACTTCACAGCCAAGTTTTTGAAACCGTTGAAATGAAGAGCTAAGAAGCCTTAAGATTTTATATAGCAATCTTTAAGTTGTATTCCTTAAATATTATTTTCTCATCAAGATTTTTGAAAGGACCTGGATATCAAACAATTTGGAGGTCATGCCTTTTAGAGTGTCTGGAATTCAAGTTTCCTACATTGTTAAAAAGGGCAGAGATCTATGATTTAGAAGTCAGATAAGCTGGAAATTGAGTGGTCATTCTTTAGTACATTCTGGGAAAGATGATTTTTGTAAACTTGGTCTTCTACCTTTACTGTTCTGAGAGATCCATGGGAATGGCTGGCAGAATATAAAATGGAGGGAAATTTTCATTGGCGACAAAAATAGGAAGGAAAATAGTCTCATGCCCTCAACTTCAAAGGATTTTAATTAAATAATAAACAGGGGGAAATGGTGAATTGAGTAAGAAGGTGGGTTCAGTCCAGATTATTCACCTAATAGCTGCATCGTCTTAGGAGAAAATGTTAAAAACCTCTATGCTCTGGTTTTCTCACATACAAAATGGGAAGTGGCAGTATTTATATCTACCTCATAGAGTTGTTGTGAGATTTAAATAACAGAGCAAGCGCTAACCTGGTGCCTAGTCCATGGTAAGCACTCAACAAGTGTTACTTAGCAGTACTCATCTGCCCCATCTTCCTCACCATCTTTACACAAGAGGGAACTGGGGTCAGATTTCTGACCCTCTCCCATTGCCAAAGTTTCCCCGAAGGAGCAATGCAGCCAGGATCTGAGTGAAGAAAATGCTGGGAGACAGTCTCTGTGAGGGAAAGAGACAGGATGTGGTCTCAGTGAACATTTTAGAAACCCAATATGACAGGATTTCTTCCTTCTTTTTCAGCCAGAACAAATAGTTTTTAACTGAGTATCATAGAAAAAATACTACCAGTTCTATAAAAAGATGCATTATGTCAAAACAAGCAGACATTTCTAAATACTTAGAGGAATTGATTCAATGAAGTAGATACCCTATAAAAACAAAGCAAAACAATACAAAAACTACACAACAGAATTTTAAAAAACGAACACAATATTAGAAGCTTTTTGATTTACAATCTCATTAAGATTTGAGAGAATATTTTATCTGTTTACATGGAGGGAGGAAATGTGAAATAGGAACCATCTGAAATCAGAAAACATTACATGACAAAGGAAAATATGATTGCTTAATTAAAACTTTAATGGGTTTCAAAAACAATAAACAAGATACAATAAAAAACTGATTTCTAGAAGTCAAATTCAAGGACTTCAACCAGGACGCAGATGAAAACTGTGAAAAAGAAAAAGAAAAAAATCAGAAAGACCAAATACATACAGAGAAAATAAAATGTAAGATAAAACACCAAACAAGAACAAAAATCAGGAGCAATAATCAAATAAATTATTTTCTCCAGAAAAAACTTTATTGGGATGGCAAAACATCCAGAGTTACAAATTGATACATCTCAATAAATAACAAGAACAAGAAAATTGAAGAGGCCATTACCTAAACATATTTTGATGAAAATGTTTAATCTTAATAATAAAAAAAAATTATACTAGCAGCCAGGATGATAAGTAAACCACAAAGCAATGATTGTTATAGTGAATGATTTAAATATTGTGAATAATAACTTAATAATTATCCCCTGGATCAAAAACAGATTTTATCATCAAATATAGAAATTATTTGAAGCAAGAGTGAAGGGATAAAAACTGTGGTGAATTTCCCTTGTTACTCAAGACAATTTCAATATATTTTCATTCAACCATTATGTCTTGACTATCAAATGTAGGTGGCAAGCATTCTGTACTAAAATGGATTTACTGGTAATTTGTTTCTTTCAAATTTCACATTATTTCCCAAAACTTCACATTGAAAATATTATAAAAAGAAAATAAAAGTGAAAAGAAAATTCCTAAGAAAGTAAAAGAAGAGAAGGAGAGAGAAAAGAAGAAAAGCAATTAAAAATTCCCACTCAGAAGGAAGGACAGTTCCTCTTTTCAGGGAGCTGGATCATACTGATTTCCAAAGGCAATGCTTTCTCATCTTTACCCAGCCCTCTCTCAAGGGTGTGGGCTCTGAGGCCAGGGGCTAGGTCTCACAATGATGTTGCCATTCAAAACCTTTGAAACCTCCTCATATACTCGCTCCACTCTGTGCCATTCTTTCACACCGCCACCATTCTGAAGAGGACATGGGTACTCTGCAGTTCTTATTTCTTCCCAGACAAGGCTGCTGTAGATGTTGGCTCTGTAACCTAGGGCAAGCCATTTTCTCTGGGCTTCAATTTTCTTCCCTGAGCAATAGATGAAACTAGTCAAAGTGTGCTAACATTCTTTGTGTTTTTAATTTGCAGGTGGTTTATCAGTTATGGCAGTGATTCTCAACTTTGACTAACATTGGAATAATGCGGCAAGTTTTTGTTTTGTTTTTAAAAAGACCAATGCCTGTTTCTCATGCCCAGGTTCTAATCTGAATTGTCTAAGGGGGATTTTAAAAGTTGATCAGGTAGAGAACCATGGAACTAAATTAACTTACTGGACACCAGGAAAGTACATCCATGTAAAAACATTGTAGAGTGGTGAGAAGTTAGATTACAGTAGCAAAAACGTGGTGCATTTGCTTTTGGGGGGCAACATCTGCCAAGAAAAAATAAATGCCTGAAACCTTAAGATCTTTTACAAAATAGTCAAGTTCTTTAAAAGAGGCCTTTTGTGCCAAAGAAGCCAGCTGTCTTGAGAGGATTAACTCTGGCCATACCAATTACATGGCCAAGCATCTTTTCATACAGCAGATAAAAGAAGGCACTTCATGTGAAGGCTGGAGCATTGACTTAGGGAGAAGGGAGCAGGAATAACGGGTGGGACTCTGAAACTAGCAAGCATTGGGGAAGCCTTTGAAAACTTCTACCTCAGCAGGATAAGACCTTGTCCTGGAATTCTCTTCCACAAGATTGCCCACATGTCTCTCTCACTGTACTTGGTCTCTGCTAAAAGGCTTGCTTATCAGAGAGGCACTCTCTGATCATTCTATCTAAAATAGCATACCTAACCGTTTCTGTATACTTCTCTATACTTTGTTCTGTTTCATTTTTCTTCATAAGACCACTTGACTTACTACGTTCTTAATTGTGTTTGTGCACTCACATAGCTCCATTCTAGAAAGGTTTCTGGTTTATTGTATGCAGTCAATTAATATTCATTGACAATATTAGGAAGACTGGAGTTCTCATAAGGAATCAATTTTAAATCTACCCCAAGAATTGACCCATTTTTCTATTGAAAGACTACTTCATAGTCTTTACAGAAGATCTTGGTAGGATTTAACCTAACATTCTTCAAGGTCTTAATAAGTGGTTAGACCATTAGTAATGCTCTCAAAGAACATTTCCTTTCAATATTCCAGCATCTTCTCCTAATAGATTTCCATCTGCTAACAGACTCCCACCTAAACTTCCAGTTGATTTAGCTACATTTATAAGAATCTTCATAGCTACATTTATAGCTAATATTCATAAGAATATTAAAAAATGAACAAACTGGAGGAAATAATTTTGTATCAGTCAGATAATTGTTGAAAATTATCCGTCAATCATACAGAATACACTTTGAGGGAGAGAGTATGTTATTGCTGTGGTAGGTAATAAGCTCTGTTTCTTTATATTGGCTACCAGTCGTCAGTACAATTATCTTAAAACTACTCTTTGCACGTTCTTGATAATCAAATGATATTATCAGTTATCAGTGTACATTAACTTATCTCTGTTTTCCATGGTATGCTGCAAGTGTCCATTTTATCCAGACATCATAGAACAATATTCAATAGTAAAACCTGACATTTGCTTGCTTCTTATGTAAAATATTGAACTGAGAAACCCAAACCTGTAACTTATCAAGAAGAAATAAGGAGACCCAGTTTACATGTCATTTTAATCAAAAGACGAGAAGTGATTGGTGTAAAATTTGAGAAAGTATAGAATCTAAAAATAATTGTGTAAAACTGTGATTTAATCCACACAAAGGGAGTCATCTCTGAGGAAATAGTTTAAGTTAATTTGGCAAAGAATGGGGTTCATTGTTAGGGAAAAAACTTTAAATAATTTGGTCAGTGTGTCATCTTTACCTATACTTGATATAATATGAATGAGAAAATAGGTAAGTTTTGATCAAAGAAAATATTGCCATGAAGTAGAAATATGTGGATCTTCAGAATTTAGGAAACATTTCCTGACTCTAAAGCTATGGTCAAAAGATCTACCTTGATCTACTCAGCCCTCTATCGCTCTTCCTTAAAATTATATTAATACTATTATTAATAACAAATTTAGTATAAGAATAAAAATTTCTGGTGGATTTAAACCATGTCCACATGTATTTGGCCCTCCTCCCATTGAGAGGTAAGTTCTATGTCTCCCTTGATAAGCTTGGTCCTGATTAAAGGACCAAACTTAGTGACTTACTATGACAAATAAAACACAATAGATGTGATCCTATGTGACTTCAAACTCTAGGTCGTAAAGATTATGCAGCTTCCTCTATCTAGAGATGTTTGATCTGGGCAGAGCCGCCTCTACATAAGAAACCTGACTACTCTAACACTGCCATCTAAAGAAGCCATGTGTAAGTGCTCCAGATAACAGCTTAGCTGAGCTCCCAGCCAACAGCCAGCATCAACTGCCAGCCATGCGAATGAGCCATCTTGGATGTTCAACCCAGCTGAGCCTTCAGCTGACTGACTATAATTACACAAGTGACTCAAGCAAGAATTGCCCAGTGAGCACCTCCCGAATTTCTGACCCTTATCTACAAAATTATGACCAAAAGTAAAATTGTTGTTTTAAGCAACTAAGTTTTGAGGTCATTCATTTCACTGGTATATTAACTAGTAGAGATTAGAGAGTCACACTTCTGCAACCTCCCTGATCAAAGATTGTGCCATGAACACAATTAATTTCTCAAATTGTCTGTTTATCCCAAACAGCAAAGCTTCTCAGAGGAATATTTTAGGCTGACATTTTGTCAAGTTTTAAATTGCTTGTAACTGACTTAAAGTTAAATAAATTCTTACTTTCAGATAATCCCTTTGGTATTCCACTTTACATGTCAGACGTCTGTCAGTTGTGCTTTTTTTTCCCTTTTTTTCTCACAATCTTTGCCATTTGTGGTACCCTAGGAAAAACGTCTCAGATTTTATTCAACTAACATTGATTAACTTTTATGAAATTAATAAAATTTCCTGTGGACTTGTCCCTTAAACCATCATTTGTAGGTGTTAAATAATGATGTTATTAAATTTGGCCAACTGATTTTCTTCTTGGACTCAACCAAATATCCTTAGAGGAGTGGGAAATGCCTTGTATATAGTTAAATATATAATTATTATTATATAGTCACAAAGATATAGTTACCCAAGATATATATAAACTTTTGGCAATGACATTATCAATTCTTTATGTTAGATATTCAGAAAAAATTATACCGGATACTTTCTATGTAAACATACGAGGACAAAAGGTTGTTAAATTGAGTCCAAATACTAAAAAAATTCATACAATCTATATTTTTTTTAGCAGGAAACATATAACATTAAGACATATTAAATACATATAATTAGGATATTAATTAAGTAGGTATGGCAAATTCCTGATAGAGAAGATTTAATAGAGTCTTAAGAATTGTGCTCCTGAGTCATGCTGTCTGGGTTCAAATCCATCATCAGCCTCTATGGTAGAGACTACAAGCCATTCACCAAACATCTATTCTCTTTTTACCTGAGCGTATTTCTCAGCATCTTTTGCTGTTGGAATGACCACGTGCCTGAGTTCTTGACAATTAAATGTGAGTAGAACTGATATGCGACATCTAGGGTTGTCCTATAGAGCCTTCTCCTTTCATTGTCTGAATGTCACCTTTTAAGATGATCTTGGAAGATGTGTTGAAGTTTGGCAGAACTTTTATCAGCCTGGTTCCATGAATGACTGTGTGGAAGAGAGTTTCCCCACTCCCAACTCACTACTGACCTGGGACTGCAATGGAATATTACAAAACAAAAATACATATCTTCTATGCACATCCCTTCAAAATGTTAAGTTTATATATTACTGTAGCTGTGGACCCTAATATGACCACTTACTAGCTGTATGACCTTGAGAAAAATTAAACTTTCTGTGCCTCAGCATCCTCATGTGTAAAATGGCCATAATAACTCCTCCTTATGGGGTTGTTGAAAGGATTAAATGAAGAAATATATCTTAAGTACTTAGAAAAAAGCATGATTCACAGTAAACACTATAAAATCTTAGTCACTATCATCATCATCATTATGAAGATTCTGTATGTAGAATGTCTAATTGGTGAGAATAGCCTTGTATCATGGAAACACTAAGGATTACTTTTTATGTTTGACTTATTGAATTTAAAAAATGCCAATACTTCTATTTATTTGTACATTAAAATATTAAATACCTACTGTTTATGAAGCGTAGCTAAGATCTGCAGATATAGCATTGAATATGACATAGAGTATGTCATTTAATGGAGAAAACAAGTGATTACTCCACAATTGTAACATAATGGGATAAGTCTCATGGTTGAGGTAGGGAAGGATGAAATGAAAGCCAGTAAGTAGGGCACCTAAAAAAATCTAGAGGAATCAATGACTTGAAGACAAGAACTTAGTGATAAGTGGGAATTACCTGCAGCTTATCTAGTTGAAGAAGTGGATTTGGGGGCTGGAGAGGGAGGAGAAGAGTTCCTGCAGAAGGAAAAGCATGTGCCAAGGATGGGAGGTAAGAGAAAGCATGGTAGAATCTTACCAGTAGCTGAAGCAATGTGAGCACATAAAGAGACAGAGGGGTATGGAGAAAGATGACATCAGTGAGGGGAGCCAGGGAAAGACCATGAAAGGACTTTAACGCTGTACTAATGCTTTGGGGTTTATCTTAAAAGCTATGGGTTTCATGTAGGGGGTGTCATGACAAATGTTTTAGAAATGTGAGTCTGTCTGCAATGTAA
The DNA here is from genome assembly GCF_057802395.1 of Ceratotherium simum simum. Taxonomy (NCBI): domain Eukaryota; kingdom Metazoa; phylum Chordata; class Mammalia; order Perissodactyla; family Rhinocerotidae; genus Ceratotherium; species Ceratotherium simum. The sequence goes on from NC_141908.1 coordinate 28,475,012, forward strand.
GAATGGATTGGCAGAAACAAGACTGTTCACCCTGAGTACTGGGAGAACTATGAGGAGGCTGTTGGAGTAGTCTAGGTGACAGATGACAGTAGCCTGGACTAGGACAACAGTAGAAATGATTGAGAGTAGTGAATGGATTAAAGACCTACGTAGGTGGTAAATCTATAGGACTGGGTGTTTGTTATTTGTGAGAGTAGAGCAGAGAAGTCACAAATAATATCCAGGTTTATAATTAGGCTACTGAGTGGTTGGCAGTGTTTGAGAGGACTCTTGAGAAGAGTTTTGTCGATTCTGAGTTTGCAGCTTGTAGTGGATTTCAAAATGGAGATAATGATCAGGCACTTGGGTACTAATGTTCTGAAGTCAAGTCTGCACATATTGTCTATCTATTCACCCAAAAGAGAGGTATAAAAGGCAAAAAGGAGCCTGTTCTTGGTCTGCTCAATAGTTCTAGGTTGACCTGAGGCAAAGTTAAGGTCAAGAAATGTGACTAATGTAATGTCTATATATTTATCTAGCTGACAGAGCCATGTGGAGTAATGGAGATTTGAATAAATATTTATCGGAATAATTTAATAAAGGAGAAGATTCCTGCATTCTAAAATGTATTTCAGTGATATTTCCGTTTTGGAAAATCTCTCCTTATCTCATCATCACTAAATAGAAATGGGAAACTCTAAAAGGGACTCCTCAGTAGAACCCCGTTTTAAAAGAAAGAAAATCAATGTAATTGATCTGATGATAGAAAAGAGATCCTAGTCAGCTTGAAAGGGCTTTTTTCACTACTTTATTGGATCAGTCTTTCAACTTTTTGTCCTATTTAGAAAATATTTATAATAAATTAAATTTTTTTTCTGATTATACAAGTAATACTTTTCTTAAAATTTGGAAAATTTTGAAAAATTAATAGAAAGAAATTATCCCAAATACTTAAATGAAGACATTGTTAATATTTTTATGTATTTTCTTCCAATACTTTTAATATAGATACATATTTTTTCTACAAAATTAGCAATACAATTTTATATCTTGTTCTTATTTATTTTCTATTTTAAAATATATCCCCAAGTCATTAAATGTTCTTTGAAAATTCAAAGTATTAGAGCTGATAATACTTTAAGTGTTTATCCATTGCCCTGCTGTTGGATATAACATGGATTCTAATTCTTCTTCATTACAAATAACTCAGATGATCTTCTTTATACATGATATAAGAATCATGTGTTCTTAGAAGTGGAATTACTTGATTAAAAAGTATGCCTAAGGGATGTTTAAGATCACTTGGTTATTTATTTGGGTTACCACTTGGAAATCACATTCCAGAACCTAAGCTAAATGGAACATTTCTACTACCTCCCTCTCCTGTAGTGTTGTTTTCTGTTTATTAAGTGTGTTTTATAACCAATGATTATTTAAGATAGACGTCATGGTGTTTTTATGGCTGTCTAATGGTACATCTTCCCTAAAGTTTGCTTTGAGTGCAGATCTAAAGCATGTTTGCAATTCTCTAAAATGGTACTATATATTCCCACCCAATGCTCAGTTCTACGTGGAAACCTTGAAGTCATAGCTTTCTCCACAGCTTTAATGTGCTTTATTCTGCATGACATTGAAAGACAGTGTCAATTATGATGAATCGTGAGGGTCTCAACTAATGATACATTTAAAGCCCATTCATTTGTCTCTTTGATCGTGTAAATGCATTGGTGTTCACCAAGCCTGCCATGATAGGACATTATAGCTACTCTAAAGTCATTTCATTGTGTGCTTATATATCAGTGCAGCTGCCACTAATGTTTACAAGTCCATGTGCTATATATCCTCATGATATTTTTGCAGAGGTTAATGCTCACGCGCAGAAGATATATTTATTACGCAGGCAATAACAGACCCACAGGAGCCATTATAGCTCTTAAGAGATTAGTGTCTATGATCACTCCCATTTTATTCTATCTCCTTCTTACTCTATTTAGCTGGTGAGCTCTTTTTTTTTTTTTTAATTCTCCGCTCATATTGAAACTATTTTGGTACATTGTAATAGTAATATTACTCTTATACCTGTAGGTTGTAGAGTTTAGGAAATACTTTATTGGCCTACAAGTCAAACCTATTTATAGAACTGCAGTTCTTGCTCTTTGGCTTTGAAGTCCTGTCCCTCTTCTTGCTAATCCACTCTTGATAGTAGTCTAGACAATAATCTACTCATACATAGGAAATATTTGACATTTTGCAAAGGTTTTAACTGTTCTGCAATAGTAAGTGATAGTGAGGCATAAAATGTTATTCCCTAGATCCAACACCTTGCAATTTTACTTACAGAGCCTTTCTCTTCAAGAAAAATTCTCACTTGCAATTCATGTTTAGTCTGTTTTTCCTATCTTACCCCTAACAGCTGGGTTATATCTGCTTCCAGGGAAATGTGTTATGTATGTTTAATACTAATAGCTAAAAAGAACTTTGAAAACTGAAAATAGCCTTACATTTAAGTTTAAAGCAATCTGCCAAATAATTTTTAAATTGATCACCAAGTTAGCGATCATGACATTAATCATTAACAAAGATTATAATGACTTAAGGTCCAGTCTACAGAAATACAGAAAAGATAACCAAAGATAATCATTTTTGTTTTGATCATAACTTAATCCTTAGCATTACTTTCTTTGTATCAGGAAGCTTCTGATCCAGGACCAATTTGTTTTAAGTAGAGATTGTATTTAATCTATGGTTTCTGAGGCCAGTGTGTGAAGACAGGAGTTCCATTCTTCCTACGACCTTGTCAGTTTCACTTTACTGGAAGGGCTTCAACCTTGCCAGATCGTGTGCTCTGAACTCACATGCTTAGTCAGGAAGGTTGTCGTCTTAAACCAGACTTAAACCAGTCTCATTCCCCAGAAGCCACACCATTTTTGCTCAAATCTGAAGGACTGTTGGCCAATGGGGGCATTACTCACAGAATATTTGTCAGGCCAGATGTATTGGTGCTCAACCTCTACCTATGAGGCAATGTCTCTGGATACTGAGTCACAGGGGAGGGGTGAACAACTTAAGCAATTACAAACCTGCAGATGTTAGCAAGGCAGGTCTTGTTCCCGCAGTCTATTCTGGTTTTTTATCCCCTTTTTTACAGGAGAATTTTTTTTTTCCTGAACAAACATTCTACAGTTTTAAAACAAATCTCGTAGCTTTTACTAGAGCAATTTCACAGATTTGGAGCCATTATAGAGGGTTTTCTTATGAGGCTTAATGGCAATAAGAATAAAGGTATGGGTGAGTCCTGAGTTGTGTAAGTATATTGAAAAATAATGTACATAACTATTGCTCTATCCAATGACCTCAATCCTGAGTGAGAGAGTTAATGTGAAAATGGTTTTATCACCTTGCTTCAATGTTAGCTATCAATGATAGGTGAACAAGATTTCCTAACTCACTCTATTTAAAGAACCATGAGGATCCCATTGGATTGTTTGGTTTCTCAGGCCAACAGGGAACATTCAATGATGGCACAGTCTAGCAAATCCCCAGAACTAACTTTATGTTACTAGTTTACATAAAAAATATTTAAAAGGCTATTGTATTAAATGTTCCTTTGAGTTCTTTCAGTTAAAGGTACCTAGACTGAATTCAATCACAAAAATATTAATTGATTTTGTAGCCAGAAAAGTATCTGTATACAATCTATATTAGGTTTTGTTTCTTTGTGTGTGTGTGAAAAGATTAGCCCTGAGCTAACATCTATTGCCAGTCTTCTTCTTTTTGCTTGAGGAAAATTGTCACTGACCTAACATCTGTGCCCATCTTCCTCTATTTTGTATGTGGGATGCCACTACAGCATGGCTTGATGAGTGGTGTGTAGGTCCACGCCCGGATCCGAACCTGCGAATCCCAGGCCGTCAAAGCATAGCTCATGAACTTAACCACTATGCCACTGGGCTGGCACCTATATTTATATTTTTTAAAAGAAAATATCTCTTATTTATTTTATACTAATTTTGCACTAAAATGTGATAGGGCTATACTTGTGATCTATTCAAACCCCACTGTTATTTTAAAACCAATTTAAAAAACATAATACCCTGTAAACTAGATTGTATTTTGCACAAATAATGCACCTATAATCATGAGACTATTTTATCCATAAAAAGAATAGTTTCCTTTCTAAAGGCCAGCCATTCCTTTCTCTCAGCTCAAAGAAATATTATACAGGTAGCAGTGCCCTGAAAGATAAATGGCCCTTTTATATTCTGAGGATTGGGTGCTATATGCCTTCTGTCTTGTGAGGGGAACTTTTCATAATGCATGACACTAATAAAAATCACTGATTTGTAGCTCAGAGAATGGAAAACCTACAAGATATGATAGGAGAATTTTTAAATACTAGAATGATCATAAACCCAAATTCATTGAGTGACAAAGGTAGATTTTCCTCTGGGGAAGCAATGGAAGGGTCCTCTGATATTACTAATTTAATTCCTCATGAGACCAGTAAATTAGTCATTCAAAAAAATAATGTCATTACAATTTTATGGGACATAGTGAAAGGGTGAATTTATGATGTTTGATGCCAGAAATGGTATTTATTTTCATATAGCATGTACAATATAGGTGACTGAGGTATAATAATTACCCAAAAAAATTCCATGTGAAAAATTGCCTTTTTGGGGGCAATACGAAGAGGATGAGAGGCAAACAAATTATATTTGTAGTATGAGAATGAACTATTTTATCTCATTTTAAAAAATATGCAACTTTCAAACAGCTTCCAAATTGGGATACTGCATCATTAAGCATTTGACATTTGTCCAGTTAAAACTATTGACTCATGCTTTCATTGCTTTCCCCTCAAATTACTCCAGTGCCACAGCTGATCTGACTATATTTTCCATTTCTTATAAATAGCCACAAGAAAAGTATTAATTATCCTTGTACGATTTAATGCACCAACTGCCTTAACCTTTCAGGTTTTCTTAAACGCCAGCATAACAAGGCATATCCATGGCAGCAAATGTGATTTATGACAGGAATCTTTAATTTCTGTTTTTAAATATGTTACCCACCGATCTGCATACATTTAAATTCGCCTGCAACACTTTTCTCTGTCTTGAGGCTGTTGTTTAATATTCAAGGATGATTTTTGTCCACATACATTTTGGTCTATGTCACCTCAGATTAAATTATTACTGTTTGCAGCCTTTTCGGAGCAGGCCTCAGGCCCTTATTTACAAGAATCAATGAAACAGTAATGAAAATCCATTTTTCATACTATCAGCTCTGGCCTGCTTTTATTTAGTTAGCTGTGTCTAAGCAAGCAATTCATTTTGTGCAAATGTCATGTAGAGAAAAAAGGATGAGCCATGAAAGGGTTAATCAAGAAATAAGACCTAAGCTTTCCCCGGTATAAAAAGCATCCGTAACGTTAAAATTAAAAAAAAAGCCCTTCTTAATATATGCAAAGTAATGTATATTGACACATAAGCAAGGCTTTTCATGATGAATATTGAAATATATATGCAAAGCACAGGAAATGTGTAACATGTTATAGATCTTTCAGTGTACATTTAGAGGAAATGAACCATTTATATTCTACAATTTAGCGAATACCTACTGTTTATTGGTACAGAGCACATAGGAGTATATTTGTCTTAGTAATTTATTTAGGTAAATATATTTATTCTTCTAGGGGTTCTTGTGCTTTTCTTGGTTCCATAGTACTAGACATAAATATTTAACAATGCATTGTCTCAAATGTTATTCATGTAATTTATCAGAGAAAACAGTGGAGTTGTAATAACTTTTAAGCCTGCACTTTCTCTTAAGCCTGAGATTGATTTAGAATGCAGGAAACTGAGCTGCATTTTCTTCATACTGTTGAGGAGAATTATATACTAGTTCTAACCGAGATAAGGTAAACTAGTCCAGCTACCAAAAAACCAATGTTCATTTACCCGTTTTGAATCAGCTTTCTCAAGCCAATATGTTAGCTATGAAAGAAAAAGGTTTAGTGAGAGAAGAAAGCATTTAATTATTATGAATATATTTCCCTATATTTGCTGACCTACCCACTTTCCTTTATACATATATGTATACATGGAAATATACATATATATTACTCCTTGTAAGTATTCCTCTTGGGAATTTCTTCTAAATTTTAATGCACTTGGCTATAAGGATGTCAGTTTAAATTATAGCTAAGGTCTTGTAAAAATGACTGTCCACTTTTTAATACCACAAAAGAAAGAAATAGAGAGTGAAAGCATTTGGAGTCTTCATCTTTGCTATGGACTCTTGGAAATAAATTTTAAAGATTCAAAATCTGGATTTTCCTATCTGTAGATTTTTTCTATTCCATTTGATTTTTAAAAATCTGCTTTTTATGTTGGATGATAGAATTTCTAATACAGGTATAAGGTGCAGATCTGAAAGCTAGCTGATTTGATAGTTCTAATTATCTTTTAAAAACTGAGAGTAATTTTCTATAAAGCCAAAGCAGAAAATTCCTGCATCGTAGTCCTGAAGCTGCATCTGAACAGTGGATTCAATACTGCCCTTGTTCATACAGATCAGGGCAAGGACTGGTCATTGAGCAGGTACCTGTAAACCAGTCAGTCATGAAACCAAAACATTTAGTCGACCTCAGTTACCCAAGTTGTACTTACCTCCTTAGGTGCTGTATCTATTACAATGTGCACACAGAGTAGGTTTCTATTCCAATATTAAAGCCCTATATGTTGAGATTTTAAAGTATAGGAAGAGCACAACCATCTGAATTATCAGAGTCTGAATTATTCTGGAAAATTGATCATTAAAATCTTTTACTGTTGAATAAATGTCATTAGCTCAAGTCAGATAAGAGAAAAATAATCGACTGGTTAGTGAGTGGTAGGAAATAAGTTGCTCTTTCTTCATATCTTTTCTTATAGAATCAGCCCACCGTTGGCTTGCCTTCACATGCTGGCATTTATAAAAGGTGCTAAGGACTAAAAGGTTTCCTGCCAGACACATAAATAGAAAAAATAAAGGTACTGTTCTTTCAAAAACTGCTTTTAATTTCTCAAAATGTTTAAGATAAGGGAAAAAAACCCACAAAACTTTGCTTTTAAAGTTTGAAAGCAATCCATTTGGGTTTCATTTATTCCACCAATCCACACTGTCTGTCAGTAACCCCATCAAGTTGTGGCCTGTACGATTGTATAGATTGTGTTTATCTTGAGACATACACTTTCTTATTTACGTATCTTTTGAATATGTCTAATTACATTACAAATCCAGCCTTTATAGGACAAAGATGTAAGGATTGTGTTTGCAAGCCAGTCCCTGAATTACAAACTCCTGTTTACAAATGACCAGTAGATCTAAGACCTGTGTTCCATGTTTTCCACTCAGTGTATGATGAGATATGATTCATTTATTTTACATTTTACATTACATCTACAAAAACTTGGTAAAAACTTGAGAAAATGCCAATGTTATGTATTAAGTTGAAAAAGGAAAGAAATCTGCAAATAGTCTCTCAACTGTGTATCTATTTATAAAATATGGGAGATGGGATGTTGGAAAAAACTATACAAAAATTTTAAAATTTGATTTCTCTATTGGATGGGATTTAAGATGACTTTTTAAAATCAGTCTATTTTTTTTTCCTAAATTTCATAGAATGACTAGACACTAGATGATGTTTCCATAATGGGAAAGATATTTTTTTTAAAAAAATGAGGTAAAGAAGGGAAACCTCTGTGAGAAGGAGGAGGGCACCCAAAGTGGGCTCAGAACCAATAGCATCTCTCTCACCCAAACAAACATTATCTTTTGCTTCACTTTTCTTTTCAACGGAAATTATCCCCAGAAGATATATATCTAAATTCAGAAACATTATCTTTTTAAATTTCTCTGAAAAGATTTAGAAGAGACAGTAATAATTAGATAAAAAATATTGCTTCCTTCCTAAGACCTAGCTTAGATCAGCTGTGTGAACAAATGGGTAGTTTGGTGGTGGGATATAACTGGAGGAGAAAGAGACAAGCACTGTGAAGGGTAGATCTCAGTTGGGACCACACTGAGATGGGATTTGGGATGGAGTGAATGTGCTTGGGACCTGGCAGTGTCACTTTCTCATTGTACAAAATTCATTGAATGCTACTCTTCTTCTATTTCCTCATCTGTAAAATGATAATAATTTTAGTACCTGCATCACAGAGTTGTGGTTACAATGAAATAATATAATACCCATAAAGCATTTATAATTATTCTTGGCACATAGTAAAAGCTTAAAAAATGTTAGCTATGAAAGTATATTTCCATGTTTAATAATCAGTGGAAAGGATTATTTTAAATTGGAGATAGATGCACAAAGGAAGGTATAAATGTGTGATTTTTAAATTGAATATTCCAAAAAGGTATAAAGACAGTTTTGAATCCAAGAAAGAAGGGAGGATGGGGTATAATTATCTTTATTATCCTCCCCGTTCTCCTTTTCCCTGAAGTAGCAGGGCCCCTGCTGTCAAGAACCGAGGCTAATATGATTAGCATTGATTAAATAGTATGATTTATATGTGGGCTAGCCTGGGAACCTAATATCTATATTCTATAGAAAGATATGTTATAAGTGACAAACATCTGATCTATAAATGGATATTTGGAATATACTCATTTATAAATTGACCTTCATATTTTATTATATGTTATTTACTTAACAAATGCATTTTAAAATAACATTGATACATATTCAACTATAGGCTAGAGACTCAATAATGAATAAGAAAACAGGAACCAGAGAAGAGACTGTACAAAGAATTCCTCAGATAGATCAAATATTGGTTAACAAATGTTCTCAATGAGTGAAGGCCAGGAAATATTTATTTTTATTGTTTTTTTAATCAACCCTAGCTTAGAATTTAGAAAATTAACTAAAGTAATGAATATGTGCTATTGCATTGTCCACATCTCATGCAAACCTGAAACTCGGAAAATATAATAAAATGGAATAACAAACAGCTATTTACTAGATACCTGAAAATGAATCAGTGTCGGGCTGGTGTACTTAGACAAAAAACTGGACAAAACACTACAGTGGACGTATTTAGTAACCAAAGAGAGGAGGCGAAATAAAAAACAATTTATATTTTTATTTTTTATGACTACCCTGTGATAGCGCAGAATGTAACCAATATGGACAAAAGTAGCTGTGATTCTAAGAGAACTAGAGAGGGAATCAATTCATTTCGAGCATATTCAGATTCCATCAATGATTTATGACCATTTATGAAGAAAAAGGAAATATCAATTTCTAAATTTATATTTAATATTTACAAATATGTAAATTAGGCTGTCTCAGAAATGCGTAGCAGATGTCCCTATCTTCTTGATGCTGATGGACTGCCTAGGTATTACTTTAAAATGATAGATTGGCAATGAGAATATTATTTTCTACTCTATTTCATCGTATTCATTTGGAAGCATTAATTCTTTTAAAGAAGATTATACATGCAATCCAATCTTGACAGCCTGGCTCTATGTAATGGGATGTTCTATTTAAATGTGAGGACATATTGATCTCATTCTGAAGTATCTATCCAGTATCTATCAAGAGGATAAAGTTTGAACATTTTCCATGGTGGGTCCTGTTCCAAAATTTTTGAAATTGAATATGCTGTACAGAAAAAAATATAGTAACTTTTCACTTCATGATTTGGAGATATTTAAGCAAAGAAAAGAACATTGAAGGAAGTTGTGATATTTCTTTACACAGGGTCTTTTAGCAGGAGGATAGAATACTTACCTCAAGGGAAAAGTAACCAAAGGGCTCGATTCTCCAATATTTTGAAAAGTGGATCATTTAGCTCAGGGGCTCTGGGCCGTAAACTGTCACAGTCTCTGCAAGCCTCCGATTTATGGCAGTGTCCCTTGACATATTCCATTTCTGAACACTCGTGAAAATGATTTGAACTAAATAAATCAATTTACTTTAAGATTTTGGCTTTATCTTGGCTATTTTAAGTTTGGGTTACTGAAGTGTTCCCACTAAATTAGTTTTATTTTTCATATCCATGTGTAAAAAAAGGGAAAACATTTCTTTAATATCTATTCTAAGGAGAGTACATTTCATACAAAAAGAGAGTGGGATATTTTAACAAAATAAAAATTGACCATAACCAATGGCTGAAATTAAGAAAAAATACTATTTTGATGTATGTGTGTGTGTACAATATATTATACATTCCAAACCAAATACTAGGAAAAATTTAGATTGCTACATAAAGCATAAATAATATTGAATAACAAATGTTGTTTATTTAAATGTTCTATATTAAAGTGCTTTAGCCTAGTAGAATTCTTCCAGTAAAGTTTGGATTACATTTTGCATATGAATATCAAGTATAATAGTTGGTAATCATAAAATATTATATTTGACTAATTAAAAATATTTTCATTTTAAAACAAAAACAATAATATCTAATATATACAGATTTCTCTATTTTTAATAGAAATGAATTCAAATAAAATTTTGAGCTTTGATGATATATGGTGAATAAATATCAAAAAACAATTTAAGAATACTTAGCAATTTTCTGTTCAGGCTACACTAATGGTTATATTAAAGAGTAACACTTATTCTTAAATGTACATTGCAATTTTATTAGGTAGCATTCAGATACTGTGTAAGTGAAGATTCTGTAAAATCTGAGACAAAATCCCTTACTTTAGAGGATCTAGAATATTAATCTGGAATATCTAATTGCCAATACAATGGATTTGAAAGTATAAGTATAAAGTATGTGTGTGTGTGTGTGCTTAAATGAGATGTTTGCTTAGAGTTTCCACTCAAATCCCTAACATACACAGAGTTATGATTAAAGCATAAGAGCTAGAAATTATGCTATATATATATTGTTAATATTGACTACTATTAGTAAAATTTTAAATTAGAAAGCAATTATTCAGACTACTGGGACTATGATGGATTTAGTGCCATGATACAAAAAGGTGAAAAGAAAATACTCTCTTAGAAACAAATGTGTATCCATTTAATATTCACAGGAAGTCAAATGATTTCCTAAAAAATGCTTCCACTCATTTTTATATTATTTTCTATTATATATGAAATAAATCACCTCTTCCTGACAAACTCGTGACTTACTGCATATGATATATTTTGTAAGAGGTATTTGCTACACTTTTCTTCCAAGAAAATGAATTAGTCTTTTTATTAATTACTATCTAACTGGAACCAAAAAAGTCAAAAGGATCTAATTACTAAATAACAGAAATTAGAAATGGGATAAATTTTCACTTATCTGGCTTAACAATGAAGAACAGATAGGCCAAAATATATACCGACACAATAGTCATTTCTGTTTGTATTTGGAATGCATTATTAAAATTAATTTGAATCACATAGCTAATGGCTGAAGGAGTTGGCCCAAATCCATTCTGAACGATAGTGGGAAATCAACCTGGGAGTCAATTTGCAGAAATATTCCCTCTCATTCAAGTGAATGTTTCTGTGGAAAGGTTGAAACCTGCAAAATGGTCTTGGTGAATGACTCTAAGTAATCAAAAGGTCAGAATAAATTTGGAACCTCTTCTTCAAGAACTCCTATAAGGCAATCTGGAAATAAGTAAAAAAGACTATTTTTACTAGTTAGTGATTATAGATGTTTTCAAAATAACATGTTGTAATAAAATATTCATAAATTATAGTCTTAGTGTCATCTTTTCTGTATATGTTGAAAAAAATTTCTGAAGAGGGTGGTCTCACATCCACTTCTGCGTCTACCTATACTGCACAGCCCTCAATCTTGGCTGTTCCTCCCGACCTCTTAAGTCATCCTTGGCTTCATGGTTGCTCACCCTCTGGAATTGCAGGACTCCAGTATTCTTTGGGTCATAGTGGTCCCTGCTCTACTTGCCTTAGTAGAAGCATCATGTAGGTAAGGCCACTCTTTTCATACTGAACCCTTGTTTCATTTTGGCCAATAGTGCAAGGCTAAAAAAATACTTTATTGAGCAGTTAGGAGAAAGTAGAGGAAATGACAATGTTGAAAACTTCTGGTTAGACTGAAAGACTAAATAAGACACACCTCTCTCTTTCTCTGTCTGTTTCTCTCTCATACACACACACACACCCCCACACACACACTCAAACACAAGTAGTTGCCATGTTGCATATGTTCTGCCCTTCCAGGTTCATTGTCTACCTCTCTACATCCTGTTCTGCTTTTTGCTCTGGGAAGCTGGGTTGTAAGAACTGACTCTACAAGATCCTTTTGCCATTGGCTTCTGGTTCAGTTTAGCCAACAGGTGATAAAGGAATTTGTTTGGAAAGTAGAAGGAAAATGAGGTGAGGATATATATTCCACTGGCTCCCACTGCAGCTCATCTCTCTCCCAAAGGACACATATCCTAAGTGGCCTGCCTCCATTGAGTGACAATTTCAGAGTACTCCTAATTACTCCCACCACTTGCCCCTTCAAACTTTGGGGTAGTAATACTTTCTTATTCTTGTTGATCTTGGGTAAATACATTATCTTTTCTTTTCCCTTAGACCCCACTCACTACTTTAAAAATAATTCTTTTATTAAACCTGCCTCAATTGCAAGCCAGGAACCTGACTGAGTAGAACCTTCATTAACAGACCCCTCTTCCTGACCTTGCTTTTTTTTCTGGAGCCTTACTTTCTTTCAGTCTCTCCTAAGAGAGTACCCTTTTCAATTTTCTTTAGGTAAACACTACCCACTGCTCTCAAGGATGGTGTTCCTAAAGAATCTGGCCGCCTCATATAGTACACAGTAATTCTCAGCAGTATATTTCTGAATGATTGATTTATTTAGTCCAGAATATGGCCACTCTTTGTATTTGCTAACTTCTAGATTCTCATGAGTAGTTTTTCAAACAGAACACACATCTATCTCCCAAGGGAAAACAATGATTCTCTAAGATGATAAAATAAAGATCTCTATAACAGATAAATAATTTCCTGAAGGCAAGGTATTGACAAGACTACTTGTCTTTCATGGATATGGCTCTATACTCTTTTCCAGAATGTTGTTACTTCTCCTTTTCTGGTCTTCCAGTTTCCAGACAGGGCCCAAGGACCTACCATACATAAAAAATGGGGTTCATAATAATGCTTTCCTAAACAACAAAATGTCCACCGCTGATTAAATTATTTTCTTTTCCTTGAGCAAACGTAAATTCAAACAACGGGACATCCATGTGTAAAAAAGTGAATCTAGACACAGACATTACACCCGTTGTAAAAATTAACTCAAAATGAATCATAGACCTAAATATAAAATGTAAGACTATAAAATTCCTGGAAGATAACATAAGACAGAATCTAGATGAACTTGGGAATGACAATGACTTTTTAGATAAAACACCAAAAGCACTATTCATGAAAGAAATCATTGATAATCTGTACTTCACTAAAATTAAAACCTTTCTGCTCTGCAAAAGACACTGGCAGGAGAATAAGAAGACAAGTCACGAACTGTAGAAAATATTTGCAAAAGACATATCTGATAAAGAACTGTTGTCCAAAATATACAAAGAGCTCTTAAAACTCAACAATAAGAAAACAAACAACTTTATTAAAAACAAGCAAAAGACCTGGACAGATATCCCACCAATGAAGATATACAGATAGCAAATAAGCAGATGAAAAATGCTCAACATCTTATGTCATTAGCCAATTGCAAATTAAAGCAACAATGAGATATCACTACACAACTACTAAACTGGCCAAAACCCAAAACACTGGTAACACCAAATGCTAGCAAGAATGTGAAACAACAGAAAATCACATCCATTGCTGGCAGAAATACAAAATGATACAGCCACTTTAGAAGAGGGTTTGTCAGTTTCTTACAAAACAAAGTACTTTTGCTATACAATCCAGAAGTCATGCTTCTTGGTATTTACCCAAAGGAGATGAAAACATGTCCACACAAAAACCTACACACGAATGTTTATAGCAGATTTATTTATAATTGCTAAAACTTGAAAGCAACCAAGATGTCCTTCAGTAGGTAAATGGATAAGTAAACTGTAGTACATTCAAACAATGGAATAATATTTAGTGCTAAAAAGACATGAGCTATCAAGCTATGAAAAGACACGGAAAAACCTTAAATGCACATTTAAATGAAAGAAGCTAATTTGAAAGGCTACATACTATATGATTCCAACTATATGACATTCTGGAAAAGGCAGAACTATGGACACAGTGGACAGATCAGTGGTTGCCAGAGGTTAGAGGGGAGGGAGGGATGAATAGGTGGAGGTGTACAGAAGAGTTTTGAGGCAGTGAAACTATTTTTATGATACTATAATGTTGGATACACATCGTTATACATTTGTCAAAACCAATAGAATGTACAACACAGAGAGGGAACCCTAATCTAAACTATGAATTTGTGATGAAAATGATGTGTGGAAGTAGAGTTATGGATTGTAACAAATTGACCACTCTGGTACCGGATATTGATAGTAGGGAAGGGTGTGCACATGTTGGGGCAGGAGGTATATAGGAAATCTCTGTACCTTTTGCTCAATATTGCTATGAACCTAAAACTGCTCCACAAGATAAAATCTATGTAAATAATAACAAAAAAGTAATTTTGTTAAAAAAATTACTTTTTTGTTAAAAAGTCGGGGTTTCAGGTCTATTCCCACCCTTATCCACACCAAAACATAGTAAGTACACGGAAGCACTATAGAGAAGTCATCTGTTTTGCAGAGTTTGTCCCCACCCTGTATCACATTACTCTCTTATTCCTGGGTTGAACATTATGGATTTGTTACTCCTATTAACTAAACTCGTAAACATGTAGAATAATGCTAAATAATTCACATTTCATCCAGTAATTCAGTGGGCCATAATCTATAGGAAGTTGATAAATAATTTTACCATTGTTTTACCATTGAAGGAGCTATGGCAACAAGAATTTTTTAAAGCCTGTATAGACTAAAATGGAAAATTAGAACTGGAGACAGGATGAGTCTTTAGAATTCCATATCTCTGAAAATTTGTGAAAAAAAGTCATACTATCACAGAACCAATTTATCCTCCTTTTAATTTTATTAAATAACGTGTGGGCACTGTCTACATTCAAGTGATATCATCTTTTAAGCTATTAATTTGAATAATTGAATCAATGTTTCTTTAGAGATTCCTACTATGACTTTCCTCACTGCAAGTTTTTTACAATTTACAAAATATTTTTATGTATGTATGTTCCATCTTCAACCCAGTGAGGTAGAAATGACCATTGATGGTTTCTTATCATCTAGACTTAGTCACAATGGTGTGTTGACTCTATCTGAGATGTGACTCTGAAATCTTTCCCTTCTTGTTTCCCTTTCTTATCCAGTTTTCCTGTGCCAGTGGCTTCCTCCACCCTAATACTAAATTTACCTCTGGGATTATAAATCTGCGTGTGTGCGTGATTTCCATGTTAAAAACACACAAAGAAAAAATTGGTAACCCACTTCCCACAAGAAAAAAATCCAAATTCCTTTGCATGTTTTTCCAGAACCTTCAGAATTTAATCTACCTTTCCGGTCACGCGTCCCACTACTACCCCATTCCTTAACCCGTAAACTTTATTTTCCAGACCAAAGCCTTAAGACACCATGTGTTTCACGTTTTCATGTCTTAATATGCTCTCCCTTTTTGCTCAAACATGCTTCCTCTTGCTCCTGGTGAAAGTATATTTATCATCTAAAACCTGGCTAATTTCATTTGATCTGGAAGTCTTACCAACTTTGACATTCCTGGAGAGAAGTGGTAGCTCCAACTCTCCTAGATCTTTATACATATCTATCAAACTTAAATCAGTCTACTTCACTAGACTGAAATTTCCTAGAGGATTTATTCATTTATGCAAAGCACATAGTAGACAAGATAAATACTTTCTGGAAGAATGAAGGGATAAATTAATAGTTCTCTGTCTTTCAAACTGAGGATTAGAGAGGATAAGTGACTGGATAACATAGCTAGAAAATGAATTAGTCAGGAAGATGACATGGGTGTTTCAGGATTCCTACAGAAATCACCTGGGAATCTTTTTCAAAATATAGATGCCACACCTCAGGCCAGGCCCAATGTATCAGAGTCTGAGCGCTGCACCAGGATACACACGTTTCTCGGGTTGCACAGGTGAATGGTGTCTGCAGCAAGAGTTGAGAACCACTCTTAATTGTGCCACATCACACCAACATCCATGTGCAGAAACACAGTTGCCAGCACCACAGACACTGCAAGTCTTGTGCCAGTATTCCTAGAACTCCAGACTCTGGTTCAGGAGGAGTAGGGTGAGGGGAGTGGGGCTGGAGTGGGGAGAAGAGGCGGAATGGATGCTGTAGAAGAGAAGAAAGACTCTGAAACCAAGCTTGCCAGAGGAGGAAGCATGTGGCCACTCACCCTTCGCAGGGAAGTCAGGAATATTGTGAGACAGAGAGAGTAAGCCAGGCTACTGTAGAGTTGTTAATATAAGATACAGACACATCAGGACAGATGAAAATTTGCCCAGAAATTACAGAAAAGAATGCCTACCACTTACTCAAGCTGAGACACATCACCTTTTTGAAAGGGCACATAATTTGAATGAGCCAGGGATATAAAATCATCCAAAGCTCATCTTCATTTTTTAAATTTTGCCGCATCCCTTGAAAATGGCATTCTGTGCCCTCAGAATAGAGAATCATATTTAGAAAGGGGGAAAAACGATATGCAAGTAGATATTGTATCTCCAAATATACACTTGTTTTCCACTTGTGCAATGAGGTTTTTTTGCTTGTGGTTTTTTTTGTTGGTATGTTTTGCCACAAAAGACTTAATAACAAGACATTCAATAATTTCTTTATGAACAAACCCAAATCCAAATCAGTTTACTGATCCTTGTTCTGCTATTATTGATTACATATGAATGCCCTAGTATCCTAAGTCATAAACAACTTTATTTTCCTTCTCCTATTTTTCCACCTACCTACTGTTCCCTTTGCCCTGACCTACTAGATGCCACATTCTGTATGGTGCCACTGGCAAGTTGTTTATGCTGAGGGGCGGTGCTTTGCCCCCTATTGGCCTGCAGAAAACGATCCCCTCTGTGATTCTCTTGTTTTACTCTTGTCCCTAGTCTCTTTGCCCTAGAGGCAATTGCTGGTAGCGAGCTAAAACCCCAAAATAGATTCAACAGCAGTGCTGCATGGTCTTTTCATTATTTCGGGGTTGTCTTTTCAGATGCTGTTTCATTTCTATGTTGTTGAGAAGTTTGAAAGCGCCTAAGTCTAATGAGCATTAAAATCCTCAGGAGTAACTCTTCTCTTCCCATCAGCTATTTCTGTGTTCTTGCAGAGTTCACTTCCCCTTTAATCTTGGGGCCTCATTAGTTACTTTTATACTGGGATAAAGGGTTGAATTTCACAGAATGGAAGCTCACACTCTGGAAACACTGATATTTCCTCTCTCATGCTGACTGCATATGGTGGTTGCTGTTACGAACATTTGTCCAAAGATTTACTATCAAAGATAAACTTATTTTTCTTTGGTGCATCAAGCTGATCTTTTTTTGTTCCATAAATATTTATGTAAAAGATTCAAGAGTCAGGAAGAGCCTCAGATAATCATATTAGTGTTTGTGGGAATAATTAATGGAAGGCGATAAATATTTTTTTGCATATGTGTTATACATATAGTGAAAGAAAGAGAGATAGAGACAGAGACAGAGACAGACAGAGAGAGAAGGAGAAAAAATGAGAGTCTAGGTTAGGGTAACTCACAAAGTCTATTTCATTTATCCTCTGAAGAAACAGTGCATTAGAATTTCAGCAGTATATACAGAGCCTAATGTGAGACCTTTGGGAAGGATGCTTTAGAGGCACTAAAAGATTATCTCTGACATTGAAAATGTCTGGTCTCTTGTCCTTGCCTTTTAGACCCTCTCTCTTCAAAGGCATCGCCTCTAGAAGGACTGACTGTAGTGATATGCTTATAGCTCCATTTGCAGACTTTCTTATAGGTTCATAAATGGAGACTAGAAGGAGGAGGGAAAGGAATAAAATTTAATAACTGAATAAAAATGTAAATAAAGATTTGCCTAAAATTACTTGTCCAAGAAATAATTCTCCCTCCCCCTTAAGCTAATACTTTGATAAGCTCAGTACAGTGATCCTGATTTGGAGCGTGACCTTTGAAAATGCTCTCCAGCTTGATTAAAGATGTATTAAATTTGTTTAAATAAACCTCGTTGTAATGGCACATCATTTGTAAGAAGCTATTAGGGGGCTGGAAACTGTGCTGCTGTATTTGCATGAAAATGTGCCCTGCTCGAATTGAGGAGCTCTCCTGAATTAACTGCAAAGGGAAAGTGACACTTTCATAATTTTTTCTGACAAACACAAAAAAAAAAAAGAAAGAAAGGAAAACTTTATGCAAAGCTCTGCAAGAGGGGAGAACTGCATGTCAACAACAGAGCCATACACGTAGTCAGTGCTCTCAGTCTAACCAGCATTCTTGATGTTTTCAAGGTATTTAGTTAAATGCAATCAATAATATTTATCAGCCCATTACTTTGCTCCCAGAATGGCTTCATCTTTGATTCTGTGTGTGTGAGCACATGAATTGTTTGAGAGTAACCAGATCCACAAGGATGCTCAAAAGAAAGCTGTATTATCATATGTCTTGAAATTCCATGACTGGAATACGCTCCCTGGGTTCAATTTTGGTGTGCTCTCTGCAAAGGTGTGGCTCCCTGGGTTTGTGGATAAGCTTAAGCACCCGAATGCTTCCACCAAACACTCCCAAAAGAAGTATATAGTTGCCAGGTGTGCTGTAATTCCTGCCTATGGCTCCCAATTGAGCTGCCATTCTGACGAAAAAGAGTCTCTCCTTTAAATCAAATATTAAATTAAAACCTTTCACAACTTCTTGTAGGAGTCAGGGTTCTAGGCGACCTACATTTTGTAGAAACTCTGGCCTCTTTCTTAGTCACCATTTTCCTGTTGTCGGGTGCAAAGATGCCCATTTTTAACTTAGCTTCTTCCTGATCTGTCCTTCTATTTCACTGTTGACAATTTCCAATTTTATCTGTTTGCTGAGAATTGCCACCGTCTATCCAGTATAGGGAGTCTTTTTGCTGAGGTGCATAATGACCAGTTCTCTATGATGCATGTGGAGGCGATGAGGAAACACAATGCGGCTCTCTGCCACACGGAAGTGGCTACTCTGTTCCAGGCATTGTGCTAAGAGTTTTCCCTTTTTTTTTGGATTCTTAAAATAGCCCCATGATTAGATAATATTCCCGTAATTATAACTTGACAGACTGAGGCTCAGAGACTGGCCTGAAATCACATCATTAGCAACTGGTGAAGCTGAGTTTTCAGCTTAAGTGTGTCTGACTTTAACGCCCAGGCCCTTTTATTATACTAGCTTTGACATGAATTTACCTTCTGGAGATAAATTAAAGGACCCAGGTATGAGGAATGGTTGGTAATATTGATTAAAACCCCAGATTCAGGGACACACATGAGTATGTCCCCAGCAAGATAAACTATTCACGTTATAGGACAATTCTATCCTGGCCAGTAACGTTTAGGGAAGAAGAATTGTTTGTTTGTTGCAAATCACTTAGAATCTTTCTCTTTCTTTCTTTCTTTTTTAATATTCTTTGAGGCTGTGGCATTTTCTGTTAAATTGTTTTAGATGATAGTACATTGTCAACATTGAAAATTATTTTTCTAAAAGAGCCTAATGTAATTTGAGATTAAATATGGGGATCAAATTGAATTATATTTTTGAACACGACTTGTGACTTCTAAGTAACAATGTTTTTTCTGCTAAGTTTGCATAAAGGCAATTCTAAAAAGTTTAGAGCAATGGAAACATGTTTAGAGTCAGTACATAGTTTTCTTCACTGACACTTTGAAGGGTAATGCAAAATAGAAAGGAAGGGAAGATAATTCAGGGAGGGTTTACCAGAAGACTAGAAAATGCATGAATGAATATGCTTTGATTGTATCTGAGAGGAGGTCAAAGAATGTTTGAGATAATTTGTCTTTTTTATTATTATTACTTTTTTGCCAATGTCCATATGAAATTTAAAAATGAGAACATTTCTGAATTAGAAATTCTTTAGAACATTGTGAGTCCAACACTCTCATTTAATCAAAAAAAAAAAGACAAAATAAATAAACAAAAAATTGACTCAGTGATGGAAGGAAAATTGATAACAGGAACATGGTTAGCTAATGGCATAGTTAGAAATAGTCTCCGGACCTACAACTTCTCCTTGTGTTCTTACTGCTACATGACTCCATCTCAGCCAGAACAGGTCTTAGATTTGATGTCTTCAAACCTAAGAAGGCCTTCAGAGGAAAATGTCATCTCAACCTTGTAATTTTTTTTTTTTTGTATTCTTTGTTTTTCATCCAAAATCTACTTTTAAATTTTTTCTCCAGATCTGATACAGAAAAAGGCAGAGAATAGTGAATGCACAGGAAAATTAGGAAGTAGTAAAGCTATGATTTCTGAATACAATTCTAATTAAGTTCTGTTATCTTTGGTTCAAAGAGCTACTTGCTCCTGTTCACAGTCTTCATCACCTTGAAGCTCTGAAACTCCACCACCAGACTATTTTTTAATATTTTCCATAAGCAGCATGTAATGTTAAGATAGTGAACAAAGGCACTTCTTTATTACCTGTCCAGGTGGGGGACAAGTGCTATCTGTGCTGCCTTTAGGTTGATGAAGGCCCGAGCAGGGGGACCTACTCTTTGCCAGAGATCTATGTGTATCTTTGTTTATTTATTTTGCTAGAAACAGAACAAAAGGGATGTCTCTCTGAAACTTTTGCAGAGGGGCCCAGAATTTAAAATAATGCTCCTGTCTTCTAGTGCTTTTTCCCTCCTCATTTCCTTTTAGTTTTTAATTTACTGTTCCCAGCTGAGATAGTTGAGCAGATAGAAGCAACCCAGCTCCAGGCTAATTGGTTCATCATGCGCTTTATGATAATTTTCATTCTGGATTTTGATTAGGTCAGTATGGGGACTGCTTTGGTCAAAGCTTGTAATGATCTGCCTATTAACTCTGAAATAGGGTCTTTGACTGTACTCATCTTATTAGATATCTCAGCTGCCTTTAACTCTGCTAACCATGAAATATTACTGAACTAATGTCCTATGCTGGACTCTGATATTTTCCATATTAGTTTTAGCCTTATTCAACTCAATTTGTTACTTTCATTGGAAGTTCTAAATGTTGCTGATGGGTGGATGACACACTGTTTCCCCTTCAGAGTCGTTTGTAGGATCAGCTCTTCACATATATCTAGCGTAGTGAAGTGTGTCACTCTTCCTCTGAGTCAGCCAGACATGGTTGCATTTGCAGCTCCCCTACTTACTAAGTTCTCTAACTGGTGACTAAATCACTGAGCCTCTTTTTGCCTCAGTTTCTCCAAGTGTGGTCCTGAAAAATAGTTAATATGATACATCTCTAATGCATAGCACAGTGTTTTGCATATAGGAAAAGTTCAATTAATGCTGCTACTATTTCTCTTGTTTTAAGGTTATCAAAGTAGTTTAAAACATTGTAACTCATTGAAATGTAGATTTAGAATCTAACATGGAGAATATGGCAATTATTCAGGATTTAAACTAGAACAACTTTGTTTCTTGATTTTCAGACAACTGTATTGGGGGAAGTGGAAGTATTCAGAAAGTTGACTCTATTCTCACTTTCACTTTGTGTGTCTGACATTCTACTAGGTTTTGGTTAATTCTATCTTGGCCTTGATTGGTATTGATTTCTATGAAACTACATTATAGAGGAGTGACACTTTCTTTGTTCACATTTTGTTGACTCAGGTTCCTTTACAATTTGTTACAATTTTGAGTTCATCTGGGATTATAAATTTTGTAATCAATGTCAAACCACTGCTTCCACTCCAAGTGCTTATTTTCCTCCTCTTATTATTCAATTACTTTAATCATTTGGAAACTTGTTTTTTAAGTCCTGATGTAATTTAACTTGAGATATCTGATATTGTTTCCCCTTTACCTTCCATGATTTAAAGTTTAGACATGAGTGAATTTTATTCTCAAAAGACTACGAACTGCTGACAGAAGTGCTTTTACACAACCAAAGTGAAAATTTGAGATTTGCTTTTCCAAAAATGGATGTTTGCAGGAAAAAAATCCACTTACCGTAAATTATCTGGGTAAATAATCAATATATTTTTTAAAAATCCACTGTTTTTCATATATTCATGATTTTGTTCTCAACTCACCTTTCTATTGTACCCTATTATGTTTTAGCTTTAACTAATTAGCCTCTAATTATACATAAAGTTTTATAGATATACACGGTATATATACAGCTATATTTCTACATCGATTCTTTACCTGAAAAGAAAAAGAATAAAGGTTTTCAGCTACATATTAATGTCACAAGCAAAGATTTAATTGTATTTAACATGTATTTATTGTTTTTCAATTAAAAAATTAAATCTTCAATCACATTTATTGAGATTTATCACCTATGTAGTGAGCCATAGTTCTATAGCTGTTAGATCATTTTTATATAAAGATTAAGTAGAAAACAATCTGAAAGCTATTGTCAATCTACAACAGAATCTCAGCCATAAATTGTCAAATTAGGTATTCTTCTTTTCTTCCCAAAGCCATTTACTTAAAATAATTTGGCCCTGACTAATTTCGGTAATTCAGAAGAATCACAGACTACAAATCAAATATCTTTTTTTCCCACATGCAGAGAACTTTTCCCTTCTGAATTGTGTATAGTTGTATTTTAGACTCTTTTTAAGCCAATTTTTCTAAAAATAATATTTTTGATATTTTGTTTAGAAATCACTCAGTTACAGAAGACAATCTTAATTGTCTGATTGTGAGAGACCATAAGCTTATGTGAAATAGTGCAGAAGTGCTGCTGTCTGAGGGAAGCTGTGAGTCCCGCCTGCTCAAGGCTGCAGTGGCTGCAATTTGAGGGAGATATTGCGGAGCCATTGGAGAGGGAGCTGCCTCACTTTGGGGCAAGTTCTTACAGGTGGGGTCAACATATTTGAGGATGTTGGGTGGTGTGGTAGGCTTAGAAACTTGAGCTAATCTACCTCATTGGGCTGGCTAACTAACCTTATTCAACGAGTGCACAAATCAGACTCCAAATTTATTCATTCACAACCTGGGCTAATTCCTTTCCTGGGGCTAGAACACTCATGTTCACTCCCAGGAATGGCTCTTGAATCAGAGCAATCAAGAAACCCAATTAGTAACCAGAAAGTTATTCTTGAACATGGAAAAGGAGCACTGGGAAAGCAGGAGTCTTGAACCCATTCCTTGGACGACATGTTCTAGATCCAATAATGTTCTCTTTCATGTGAGACTGAATAACAGTGACCCAGCCTAAAATTACTGTGTTTTTTTTTTACCTTCTTTAACATATATTTTTTAAAAATTAAAAATTAAATCTAATCTACTACATCAGTTTTGCCAAGATTATCAAATCTATCAATTTTAAATCATGCCATTACTGTAACCCAGGATTAATTGTCAAAATTCCAATTTCAGAGATTTTATTATTTTTTAAAGTTATTCATAGAATTAATAAAATATGAGTAGTAGTGTTGATTAGTATTTCAGTCCATTTGGAATGCTATAACAAAGCACCATAGATGGGAGGGCTTATAAACAACAGAAATTTCTTTCTCACAGTTCTGGAGGCCTGGAAGCCCAAGATCAAGTTGCAGGTAGATTCAGCATCTGGTGAGAACCCACTTGCTGGTTCATTGACAGCTTCTGGTTGTGTTCTCACATGGCAGAAGGGGAGAAGGAGCTCTCTGGGGTCTGTTAATGGGCACTAATCCCATTTAAAGGACTTTACTCTTATGTCCTAATCATTTCCCAAAGCCTCCACCTCCATGTACCACCACATTATGGATTAGGTTTCAACATACAAATTTTGGAGGGATACAAACATTCAGTCTAAAGCGATTAGGTAACAATATTTTCTTTCCTTGTCAATTCTAGACTAGACGTGGAGGTTTACTGCTTTTAACTTAGAAGAACTTGTCCTTTAAGACATCTTTGGTACATATGCAAACTCAATCATTATACATTGATTTACATAAACAGTTTCCCCACCGGCCTACTACCAGCCCTGAAGTTTTCTTTCATTATTGCCTTTCATGTTTTTCTTGGTGGAAGCAATATAAATTAAACCATTGCTCCTATTTCAATATTATATTAGTGATTTAATTCTCTGATAAGT
This sequence comes from Ceratotherium simum simum, assembly GCF_057802395.1. NCBI lineage: Eukaryota > Metazoa > Chordata > Mammalia > Perissodactyla > Rhinocerotidae > Ceratotherium > Ceratotherium simum. The sequence continues at coordinate 28,499,289 of NC_141908.1, forward strand.
CATACCAGAGAACTGGAGAAGAAGTTATACAGATTCTAAAGTTTGAATTTTGGTTATACTATGAAATATGTTGAATTATTTAATTTCTTTTTCAATACAGATCATAGTAGCACTAACGCATGTTGTTGTGTAGATTTAAAGTGACAGTACATATACAGTGGCTAGGAAAACATCTGATACGTAACAGATGAGCTACAATTGGTACATCCCTATTCCAGCTCTACTTAAACCCCAACTCATTCTTCTGTCCTCTCTCTTCCAAACGTGATTTTAAGACAATGTGAGACAGGTTAAATAGATCTATATTGAAAATTTTCATTAAAATTTTTTGGGCATATTCAGAGTTCCCATGTCAGCTCTGATCTTCTTCGTTGTCTCATGAATATTATTGAAATTTCCTTTTCTTTCTCCTCCATAACAATTGTTTGTTGTCTCTTGTTTGTGAGTGTATCGTACATTCCTCTCTCCCTGCTCCTCTTCTTCCTCCTGCCCGTTAGCTGTCTTGTCTTCTAAACTCTTCAATGTCAAAATGTCCTGTTAATCATCCCCACTTCTCTATTTTCACTCACAGTTAAGCTTCGTAACAGCAGTTTCTTCTTGTGTACCTTCCACTCCTTCCCTGTCCTCTTCTCAGTCTACTACAGTATAGCATTCCTTACAAACCACTCCACTGCAGTTGGCACCATCAAAGCCATTGTCCATAGGGCTCCTTTCTTTATTTTTTTTAACTTTTCAATTGTATCAGCTACTCCTGTTATGAAAACATACCCCCTCTTGGTCTTGCTATCTCCATTCCCTCCTAAAATAGTTTTAAGGGCTCCTTTTGTCCCTTGCTCCATTCTGGATGGTCAGCAGTGCTCCACCGGCAAGTCTGCACTGTTCTCCAAAATATACCCCTCTCCTGTCTCCTCCTGGAAGTCTTAGAGACACCTCATACACTAGGTATTTAAAACTGATCTTATCACCTTTCCCTTTAATCTGGCTAGTCTTCTTTTATGTCTTGTTTCAAACTGCACCATTACTGAAAACAGAAATCTAAAGGTCTTGCAGGACTTCCCCCTCAACCTTAGAATCTATCTGCATTGATTCTAATACATTAGAAGGAGTTGATATTTCTTGAATCCCTTTCCTCCCCTCCCCCATGAGCTTAGTTCCTTCTCTCATAATTACTCAGTTGTCTATAACCAAGGCAATCAGGAGGCAATAGTTGCTTACCTCCCCTGCAGCCCTTTCCCCTTCTTCCAACAGTTGCCCTTTGTCTTTATTTGTGCATTTATCACTTCCCATCCTTCTTCTATGTTGCCTGTCTAGTGTTCCAGCCGGGTTTTAGGGGTGAAGCTAGTAATTTGTTTCTAAGCCAATCAATTTCTCTTGGGGTGGACAAATAACCTAAGCAAGTCCAATAAGAAGATTGTCTGGACTTTTACAGGAACAACTAGAAAAAAGTTTCACTTTTCCTACTGGATTTAAGTCTGGGAAGACGTAAGACTAGAATGTAGCAGCCATTGCGCCACCGTGAAGCTAAGAACAAAGCCAGCATAGGGAAAGAAAAACTGAGAGAAGAAACTGTTTCTTGATAACACTTAAATATTCATTTAAAAGGACCTATACATTTACTTTTTATGGTTAAGTAATTTTGGATTATTTTTATGAATTATTATATTTAGTAGTAGGAGTAGTAGTACCTAAAATGTACTTAATTCAAATATTTTTTAAGTACTTCTGATCTTCTCAGCTCACCTCTACATTCACAGAGCAAAAAGCAAAAATGCATATGCAGGCATAATTTATTTTTCATTTCTTAATTTTAGCAAAATTACTATTAAGTTATGATAGTCATGATTTTTACATAATTTTAATTCTAATGGCAGTGCTGATGTAAAGCATAAAAAATAAAATGCAATCACATTCACTGTGTATTAAATTTGTATATAATTTTATAAAATTCCTAAAAAGGAAATGAAAAAAATTAAAAATCAGATTTTCTGTTTTTAAAAATATTTTGATTCTTAGTCAAAATCATTTATTAAAATTAAAAGTCAAATATAAAGCATAATGACTAAATATAAGTTTAATTATTTAAATAAAATGAAAAATTTTAATTTAAAGTTTGAAAGTTTTATTAAATCTTATTAAACACTTTTACAAAAATAAAACCATCACAGTTCTTCTGTTTGTGCTCACCTAGCCCAGATGTAAAAAAAGTGGTACCATATATTACTATGTTACATCTGGACCTACATAGAAAAAAAGTTAACTATTGATTGTTTAACGTCATTGAAAAATACTCCTCAGCCATCAAGAGCAACTGTCACAAATACTGTGCTAATTCATGAATAGCTACAGAATTTCAAATTAGAGCATGAAAAGAAGCACGAAAATGGACGCTTGGCATTCCTGGGAAATGAAACTTTGTACAAAAATTTATTGCATGCATGCTCTCCGAGAGGAAGAATTTGACAAGTTAATTAATTTGTCTTTCCTCCTACCAAGTGTTTCCACTGCTCATTTTCTTTACTCGCTGAAGCGCTGTCCCTCTCTCGTATCAGCAGGAGCAAACGTCTCACATGTTCATGATATTCAGATGCAATGGTCTTTTATTTCAGGGACATAAAGGCATGAGATATGAAAGAGGATTTCCTTGAGGTGTAAGCATGACTATGACAACGGTGTGCTAGAGGCACTTATCTGTAATTTAATACATTTGTTTTGTGTTTCTGATATGTGAGGTCATCTAAAGTGTGGAGCTTCTTGTGTCCAGGTCTAAAGATCTCACCTGCTTTTGTCTTAATGTGCTCCATTCCACACAAGGCAACTTCTCCCATTAATGACTTCCCACTGGCCACTGGAAAAAAAAAAATCTTTAGATGACATTCAAATCTAAGGCCATGGTCCAAATATTGCCAAATTCTCTAGGCTCATTTGTTATCACTCCCTCACCCTGCGTTGATTCTCCTTGCTTGTTGTCCTTTTTCCATGTTTCCTCTTCCTGTAAGCAGTAGAGTCAGGATTTGCATACAAAGACTAAATTCAGGACCTGTGTTCTTAATCACCATGCTCCACTATCTACCATCACCCCACTGTCCATTCTGCTATTATACATTTATTGCTTCACTTTCCTTCACGAGAGCATTTAGTAATTCCTACCACCTAAGGGGAAATAGTTATACACAATTATACGGCACCATCTATTGAACTTTATCTTAAATGCCTACTACAGTGAATTGTACCCTCTCTTTTCATGTTAGGGCATCTTGATCCCTCACTAGATTGCATACTCTTTGAAGGCAGAAATTATGCCTTATACTTTTTTTTTTTTTGAGCAACATTAGTTTTATTTTAATTTTTTTTAATTTTTTGTTTATTGCAGTAACATTGGTTTATAACATTGTATAAATTTCAGGTGTACATCATTATACTTCTATTTCTGCATAGATTACATCATGTTCACCACCAAAATACTAATTACAACCCATCACCACACACATGTACCGAATTATCCCTTTTGCCCTCCTCCCTCCTCCCTTCTCCTCTGGTAACCACCAATCCAATCTCTGTCTCTATGTGTTTGTTTATTGCTGTTATTATCTACTACTTAATGAAGGAAATCATGCGGTATTTGACCTTCTCCCTCTGACTTGTTTCACTTTGCATAATACCCTCAATGTCCATCCATGCTGTCACAAATGGCTGGATTTCGTCGTTTCTTATGGCTGAGTAGTATTCCATTGTGTATATATACCACAGCTTCTTTATCCATTCGTCCCTTGATGGGCACTTAGGTTGCTTCCAAGTCTTGGCTGTTGTGAAAAACGCTGCAATGAACACAGGGGTGCATGTATCTTTATGCATTGGTGTTTTCAAGTTCTTTGGATAAATACCCAGCAGTGGAACAGCTGGATCATATGGTAGTTTTATCCTTAATTTTTTGAGGAATCTCCATACTGTTTTCCATAGTGGCTGCACCAGTTTGCACTCCCACCAGCAGTGTATGAGAGTTCCCTTCTCTCCACATCCTCTCCAACACATGTTGTTTCCTGTCTTGTTAATTATAGCCATTCTGACGGGCGTGAGGTGATATCTCATTGTAGTTTTGATTTGCATTTCCCTGATAGTTAGTGATTTTGAACATCTTTTCATGTGTGATAGTTAATGATTTTGAACATCTTTTCATGTGTCTGTTGGCCATCTGTATATCTTCTTTGGAGAAATGTCTGTTCAGGTCTTTTGCCCATTTTTTAATTGGGTTGGTAGTTTTTTTGTTGTTGAGATGCATGAGTTCTTTATATATTTTGGAGATTAAGCCCTTATCAGATGTATGGTTTGCAAATATCTTCTCCCAATTGTTAGGTTGTCTTTTTGTTTTGTTGATGGTTTCCTTTGCTGTGCAGAAGCTTTTTAGTTTGATGTAGTCCCATTTGTTTATTTTTTCTATTGTTTCTCTTGCCCGGTCAGACATGGTGCTTGAAAATATGTTGCTAAGACCGATGTCAAAGAGCGTACTGCCTATGTTTTCTTCTAGAAGTTTCATAGTTTCAGGTCTTACATTCAAGTTTTTAATCCATTTGGAGTTAATTTTTGTGTATGGTGTAAGGTACGGGTCTACTTTCATTTTTTTGCATGTGGCTATCCAGTTTTCCCGACACCATTTGTTGAAGAGACTTGCTTTTCTCCATTGTATGTTCTTGGCTCCTTTGTCGAAGATTAGCTGTCCATAGATGTGTGGGTTTATTTCCGGGCTTTTGATTCTATTCCATTGATCTGTGTGTCTGTTTTTGTGCCAGTACCATGCTGTTTTGGTTACTATAGCTTTGTAGTATATTTTGAAATCAGGGAGTGTGATACCTCCAGCTTTGTTCTTTTTTCTCAGGATTCCTTTAGCTATTTGGGGTCTTTTGTTGTTCCATATAAATTTTAGGATTCTTTGTTCTATTTCTGTGAAAAATGTTGTTGGAACTTTGATAGGGATTGCATTGAATCTATAGATGGCCTTAGGAAGTATGGACATCTTAACTATGTTAATTCTTCCAATCCAAGAGCATGGAATATCTTTCCATTTCTTTGTGTCTTCTTTAATTTCTTTCAGCAATGTTTTATAGTTTTCGGTGTACAGATCTTTCACCTCTTTGGTTAAGTTTATTCCTAGGTATTTTATTCTTTTTGTTGAAATTGTAAATGGAATTGTATTCTTAATTTCTCTTTCTGCCTTATACTTCTTGATGTACCCTTTATTGCTAGACAAAATGACTGTGGCATTTAATAGTTACAATCTTAATAAATCCATTTTTATTTGAATTACTACCTATACCTGGGAGATGCTTTGTGTATAATGAGTCACGGTGTTATTTGCTTTCCTTCTCCAATTAATTCGGTAAAATTTCCAGCTAGAACACCATGTCTGTGTGATTTATCACAGGGCCATTCCTCTTCTCCACTGGGGACACCTTCTCCTTGTTCTACATCTGTGTGCGCTTGGGGCGGGCACCTGGTGGAAGGTCTGTTCACACCCATGCAGATGGGTGCTGGGAGCACAACGCCCCCTCATGAAAACTGGCTTGCTACCGAGAGAAATACCTTATGTCCTCTAATCCAAAGCCATTCTGCATGTTTTCCTTACCAGGATTTAAAGAACATACTCTGTTCCCAACCAAATGTGAGAAGTTTAATTTCAAAATAAAATGTGTCACAATAGCAAAGAGACGAAAGTGGAAAAATTCATTATGGCATTATCTGTTGACATGTCTTACTTTTACTGCTTATGTATATAGTACAAACCCTTCAAAAATACTCTTAATAAAAAGATTAACACAATTTTTATTCTTAATGAATCTGAATCATTTAAGAAATGTCAAAGAAATACTTCCCTCACACTGTCAAGTCTAGACATGATAGTTTAAGAACTACTCAACTTTATCTCTGAAACAGAGTAAATTCTCTTTCCTTCTGCTATGAAAATGTTCTTTTCTAAATCAGCACTGACAACCCTGTAGATGGGACAAAAACACAACCAGTTGTTATGAATCTAAGAAACTTACAATTTCGGTTGCAATTATCTTTTTCTGCTAGAGTGCATCCACTAATTCATTAACAAGTAAACAAACAAGATTGAGCAGCTATGAACCAGGCATTTTGTCCAGTGGTTATGCAAACAAGCATCATATGTACTTTTTACCATCTAGGAGAATTGATAGCCCCTGTTAAAATGCAAATGTTATCTAAATAAGCTAACACATCAAACCACTTAACCACAAATGGTTTGTCAAGTTACTAGTCAGTTACCCAGCAGGACACTGACCTGATGGATTGGAGCTTTGTATAGGTAAGTGTGTGTGAGAAGTAACAAGGACCAAGATATCTGTACATCGGATGATGCCTAAATGAAATTTTCAGAAGACCATTTGGTAGATCATGTGTGTTTGACAAAGAGGTTAGGTAAATAGAAAAATAAATTCAGAAGTTTTAAAGACACAGTTGCTTTGATTTGCATTTTATCCTATAGCTAACCCAGGATAATGTCTATATCAAAACACTTACCGGTTTAATATTTTCCTCCCACTAAGGTAGGTCTGGTCAGGGTGACTTTATGGCCATGTGCTTTATATAGACAAGAACATGAACAAAATAATTTTTTTAAGAAAAAAGCATGATTTCCCAACTGTTTTCACAGCATAAAAAAATAAAAAATAAACCAAACAGAAAATGATATTTGTGTGACAGATTAGGGTGAAGAGGCAGGCTGCCTGTGGCCCAAGGCATCTGGCCCCAGGGTCTGCAGCAGACCCACAGTCCCACACAGCTCCCCTAAGGGCGTGTTTCCACGTCCCTACATCCCACGTGTGGCACATGAGTATCTTGAGACACATTCATTAAGAAGTACTCTATACAGGTTGAAATAGTTGTTATAGAGTAACTCAATATTATCCCAATATGATGATTTACAATTATCTATATTTCTGATCTAAAAAAAATTTATAGCAACAAATGATTACAGTTTGTGGGATCAGTTCAGCAAAGGTCCTCTAGTTTGACAAAGAAAGACCTTCCCACTTCCAGAATCTCTGAATACTTTATTTTGGAACAATTGTAAAATATGGAATTTATTTATTTTTTGTTTTGCTCTACATTCCAGGCAATAGAAAATTCAAATTAATACATCAAATAACGTTTATAAAAAGCAAATAACTTCTTCCTGATTTTGTGATAAAAAAGATTCATCCACGTAAGTTTTATATTGTTAGATCGAGTGATATCATATATACGTTATAAGACATTGATTCGCAGAATTATAATGTACAAAACAGAAAATAGGTATTCGTTGAGAAGAGAGAATATGCTATTTTCTATTCCAGAAATTGTTATTTTGAAGGGAAAAAAAGCTGACCATTGGGAGGTACAGTGAGTTAGACATAGAAGTCATATCATTTTAAAAGGAGAATAGCTTTGATGATAAAAACAGTATTCAAAATTAACAAAAATTAATATGCAAAAATGAATGTAACTTTTTCTCTCTTTGTATTTTTCTTGACTTTCCATATTTGCTATAATGAGAATATACTACTTTTATTATTAGAGAAAGTTATTTTGATTAGAAGGTGAGTAAAGAATATGTCATCGGGAGGAACTTGTTCAGGTCTTTCCAGTCTCCCCTGACAGTATACAACTGTGTTCAGGGAACCTGGAATGTGCCATCTCATTGCTGCTTGTAATTATCATGCAGTAACAGAGCCTTTAAATATAAATTCAATGTATATTTAGGAGCTAAGCACACTTAATTGAAAGTGCTACCAGTTGTCTATTCTAATGAGTTGCTAGCTAAATTGGAAAATATCAGTGGATTGTCTGTCCTTTACTTTGAAATCTTTAAATAACTTGGAGAAAGAGAAGGGGAAGTGGGACTAAGAAACAGTTGAGCAATATCACAGTTGTGAATTTTACCTCCTGTCTCAGCAAAGCTTTTCCTCTCATTTCAGTAGCATATCTTCTCACATGCTTGATGTTTGTTCTGATAACAGTATTGTTATCAAACTGCACCCACCTTCCTTCATTTAACATGCCATTATTTGAGAATTTAGTTTCCAGCTCATTTCTGTTTTTGTTTAATTTTGTTTTAAATTTGTTTATAAAAGTATATAATATTGACTTTATTGATTCTGTGATAGATTGCCTTGAGATAATTATATTATGAGGTTGCAAGTAAAGCTGTTGTTATTAAACAGAAGTAATAATTTTTAAGAGTAATATTGGTTAATTATAGGCTCTATTTGCCACATTTCAAATGCTTATTATCTTTTTCATCTCTTGTGACCATGAAGAGCTGAGTCTACATTAAACAATGAATGATTATCACTTAATTACTACAAATTTTCCTGCATGTTTAAGTCTATCTTTATTTTGAACATTAAAATCACATGACTAAAATTGTTACATGCAAATTATCTCTCACAGTCTGAAGACAGCTCAGGCTTTTGCTAAATTTTTCACCAACGTCATATGTTGATGGGTTATTCTTTTCTCAAATTGATAGCAGCCAGAGAGAAAATCTGAGAAGAGATGATATCCAACCAAGAAACTCAGGAATTATTTTGACATATAAGTTTGATACTTGGTTACAAATCTAAGATAAGGCAAAGAAGTATGAGAATGTCGATGAATATTTTTTTGGACATATTGACATCATGAAAATAAACCATAGACATAAGATGGTGGTTGAGAGAAGAGTAATTGGTAAATAGAGTAATAGTAGTGCCTCTTAATTCACTGAAGAGTATATCTCCCTTGGGGCAGAAGGAGATGGCTCTTCCTCTCCACAAACTTACTCCCCTCCATATTAATTCTTAAAATGAGATTATAGTCAGTTTAGTTCAGAGAAGAAGGTGTCTTAATCGGCTCAGGCTGTGATAACAAAATACCATAGACTGGGTGGCTTAAATGCAAATTTATTTCTCACAGTTCTGGAAGCTGGGAAGTCCAAGATCAAGGTGCTGGCAAGGTAGGTTTCATTCCGAGGCCTCTTTGGTTTGTAAGTAGCCACCATCTCCCTGTGTGCTCACGTGACCTCTTCTTTGTGGGCACACCAGCAAGCTCTCCAGAGTCTCTTCTTATAAGGGCACTATTCTCATTAAGAGCGCCCAGTCTGATAACCTCATCTAACCATGATTACCTCCCAAAGACCCTATCTCCAAGTGCTATCATGCTGGAAGTTAGAGCTTCAACATAGGAATTTGGGGGGAACATAAGCATTCAGTCCATAATGGATGGTGAGATACCTTTTTAAAAAAATAATGCTTTTTAATCCTTAAATCTTACAGGAGCCAAGGAGGGCTGTGTCTTAAGACGATGGCTATAATTTTCATTAAGCTGCTTTTTACAAAATGGGGAGAGCACTAGGTTGACAGTCTATGCCAAGTGAGTTTCAATTGTGGTTAGTAATTTCCTAATTGTGTGTGACTTTGAAAGTTTACTCGCTCTAGGGCTAAACATTCATGGGCAATTATTTTGACCTCTACTGTATTATGGAGCACAATAGCACCAATGTACATGACTATGCTTAGAAAATAGTAAATACTCAATAAATGCTTCTAAAATACTTTTTAATGAACCTGATCCTATGTATTATTAGACAAAAGAAACACACTGCACAATTAAGAGGCCATTAAAACAAAACAAAACAAAAAAACCTACAATTGACCACAGTCACCACAGTCAACATGCAAGGAAGGGCATATCCTATCTTTTGATCTTCCCATTATTCTATTGAATTCTAAAATCACTATGTTAGTTATGACCAAAAACATCACAGAAAAAAGCTCTCTTAAGTTATTATCATGTATTTGGAGGAACTTTTCTGGAGAAAATTGTCTGTAAATATGATCTGTAGGATTATAGCATGATCTTCTAAGGGAAACCATTTTTCTTGAGATTTCTAATATTTTTGTGTGTTTTGTTGTTGCCAGTTCATTTTAAGTTCTTGACCCTACTAAGTCAGATTCTTGGTATGTATCTCTCCCTCTGGTTGCAAATGTTCTTTAATATTCAATGGGAGAATTAGAAAAATATATTTAAAATACTAGGACACAAAATATGTCCTCAATTTCAGCAAACCTATCATACAGGCAGACATGAATCTATGGGTTCATGTCTAGACCTCTGTTCAATATAAAGATAATAACTTCAGCTCATAAAGTGTTCTGCCACGTTTATATCTTGCCTTATTAAAGATAATTCCCAGAAGAACTCTGCATGAGTGGCTATTAATGAGTCATTTCCAGTTACTCCATTAACTAGAGTAACCAAGATAAGATTTTGGAAATGAGTACTACCTAGAAGGAAGGTGGGCTGTAAAAATAGTTTTGGTCGAAACTTGAGTCATTTTAGTTGTATCTATGAACTTATCAAAAGACAGCTTAAGAAATAGTAAATGTCTTCAACTTTAAATGACCTTTCAGAGGCCAATTGCAAAGTATTATTTTCTGTTTTCTATTTTTTTGCCTCATGTTCACTGTACTTTACTGCCTTTACTTACTAGTGTCTTGAGTAAAACAAGGCCACAGACTCACAATAAACTGATGAGGATGAAGATGACAGACTTGAGTGTGGAGATTTTGTCTACACACATAAATGGGTATGTCAACCCGCCTCTGAACTGTGAATTCCACCATCTTGTACTGAGAATCTCTGGAGACATAAGCTAATTAGCCAACTGACAAAAGAGGTTTCAGAGTTTTGACACAAGGTGTAGTGACACCTAGGCAGTACGACCTGTCCCATGGAGTTTTACATCATGTCCTGATGATATAACAAAACATGGGAAAAGCTCTTCAGATGATCTGCTACATCATCTTACACCATGGATTCACAAAGAATGTAAATAGCTGGGCCGGCCCCGTGGCTTAGCGGTTAAGTGCGTGCGCTCCACTGCTGGCGGCCCGGGTTCGGATCCCGGGCGCGCACCGACGCACCGCTTCTCCGGCCATGCTGAGGCTGCGTCCCACATACAGCAACTAGAAGGATGTGCAGCTATGACATACAACTATCTGCTGGGGCTTTGGGGGGAAAAACATAAATAAATAAAATCTTTAAAAAAAAAAAAAAAAAAAGAATGTAAATAGCTGCTGATCAATTTGAATTAGTGTAACTGCTGCCAGACAGTTGCAAGTAGCAACAATAGTGTGTTCAAACAGTCCTTAGTTATACATGCAGTAGGACAGAGGAGAGAGAATCAAAATTAAATGTGACACAGAAAATTCTGGGTTAAGGATTTGGGCCAGCCATCTACCTTGCACTTGACTTAGACAAGATTTGAGTAGATTAGGTGGTATCAATAGGCTTGTTGCACAAATTCAAGGTGAATGATTCTAGAAGAAGATCACAAAATACACATGAGGAGACAAGGTAATAATTCTAAGTCTCTATACTGTGGGAATACTATTAGTAACAAGTATTAGAATCTAACATTACCCATTTGTTTGACTTTTTTTTTTTTTTTTGTGAGGAAGATCAGCCCTGAGCTAACATCTGTTGCCAATCCTCCTCTTTATTGCTGAGGCAAATTGGCCCTGGGCTACCATCTGTGCCCATCTTCCTCTACTTTATATGGGACGCCGCCAAAGCATGGCTTGACAAGCGGTGCGTCAGTGCGCGCCTGGGATCCGAACTGGTGAACCCCTGGCCGCCAAGCGGAGCGTGCGCACTTAACCGCTACGCCGCCAGGCCAGCTCCTTGTTTGACATCTTTTAACTTTATCTTATTGAGGAGGGCTTTGAAATGGAATGCATTCCTCATTCCAAATTATACCTGGATGATTGTGTGGTTAATTCTGTGTTTTCAGAAGTGATCAACACAAATGATAAATCAAAGTTTTTGGACCATCAACTGCACAACCCCCGAGGGCACTATTTACATTGTATTCTCTATTGTAAATATGAAATACACTTACATTGTATTTTACCTAAAAAATAAAAGTAAAGACTTACTGGCATAAACAGTTGCAACGTATGGAAACCGTCTATTGTGCAGTCAAGCCCCTCTGGAGGCTTTTAAACATAGATTGATCACATACTTAATTTTAGGATGGTTTGTTTAAGGCAGGTCTCACTAAGTCGTAATCTCTTTATAGGGGAAGTAGAGTGAATAGAAGTTGTTGATGGAAAGAAAAACAGAAGATCTTTTATAAGCTATCTTATTAGCCATCATAATTAAATATTTAATCTTTCCTTCTACAAGGCAGGCAAGTCTTTTTCTTTTTTCAAATTCTATTGCCTACAATCACTGGCCACTATACTTTCAATTAAATATGATGTTCTTATACTCTTCTCTTTGTTTTTTCTTTCCTCCTTTATTGCTAAGAGTCATAACCACCTTAGTCCTGTGATGAGACTGTCACTGCAGGAAATATGCTCAGAAAGAGACCTTAAGAATACTGTGACATGAAGAGTGTAAGGGCTGTCTTCATGCTTTCACCAGTCCCTGCACAAAGATTCCTTGGCAGGAGAAAGTCAAAGAGAGAAAAAATAAATCATAAACTACAGATGTCTAACTTTTCAAATTTTTGTCATAGGTGATTCCAAAGCAAATCTACGAAACTACCCTGTTCCCTGTGACCCTGGAGAGAGCCAGTCAAGTTGGGCTCAATATTTCTTGCTCTCATTCCAACAGCACTATCTTGGGAAGAGAGTACTTCCAAGAAAGTGTGTTCAATTCTGGAAATGCTAATGGGTTGGCAACATTCCCCCAAGTCTTTCTAGCTTGAGGGAGGGAATGAGGGCAGAGTGCAGCAATTTGCATTTCCTAAATCCTCCAAATTGCTTACCTACTAGTCCCAGTGCTTTGTTTTCCTGGGAAACTAGTCCTATTCCCAAGAATTTGAAATTGTTTTAATGGGTAAGGTAGTGCAGGGGACATACCATTACCTGCATGTGTGTGCAAAACTCATATACATGCTCACCTCAAATCAAACACTTGTTTTCCAACCAGTAAAGAGGAAGTAGATTCAGATTCAAGTTTCTTCAGGGACGAGATCATGCTGAGAGGCAAATGAATAACCACGGCGGGGAATTTATTTCCCCTGCTGAAAAAGCAAAGGCTAATAATAATTGAGGTTGATTTGCAAAATGCACAGCTTTACAATAATCATATGATACCTAGTAATTTTGAAATTGAGGTAAAAAAAAGGAAGCACTTCAGAAGCCGGAATTATGAAAATCAAGAAGTTGCTTAAAATATTTGAGAGTGTGCTTAGAGAATCAAATGCCATATGCTTTATTTGCTTCTGAAGGGAAATCGTGTTTTCTGTTGGAACAAATTGCACACACAGGTGTTTGATACAGGGCTTATAAGCTATCAAGAGGAACCAGAATGTTTGGAGTTGGGGTGGGAGGTGTTAATTTGGGGAAGGTGGTATGGAAGGAGGATGGAGAGAACAGAACAGAATGAGTGGAAAAAAAGAAGTAAGTCTCTTAGCCATATTTGCAAACTGGGTGGTGTTAGAATTAGAATTTACCACCTGGGTGCAAACCCACCTTGATTTATGCAGTCAAATTAGGACTCTACTCCTCAACTGCTTTGCTTATGAGTTGCTGGTGTAAGAGAAACGACAGAAATAATAGAATTAACATAAATATTTGCTTGTTCTGTGTCTGTTTCTGCCTATTATATGGAAACTCTACATAAAGCCAGGTTAATAATGCCCCCCCCCCACACACACAGGTCCCAAGGGAATTAAGTATTACACACGTTATTGATGAGAAAATGGGACCGATTTTAGTTGACTACAGTTTGTGTGCAGTATGTGAGACTGTAATAACACACATTGCTTCTTCTACTGACACATGCTGATACATAAGGTCATAGATGCCTGATACATAAGACATCAATATAATAATCTCTCTGGGGAAATATACAATATTGTTTCCGAGATAGAGTCTATAGTGAAACATCACCAATGCAAATTGACCCAGGTTCATAAAATAGGGTAGACAGTTTGACAGTTCAGAGTCATGGCTCCAGGATATCAAAAAACCAAAACCAAAACCAAAAACTTTTACCTAGAGAGAATGAGACCCACTCCACATATTTTATGATACTATGTTGACTTTTCTTACTAACACGTAAAGTGTCACGGTTTGGTCTATGTGACACCTAAATGTCGGGATGGAAAGAGTAAATTTAGCTGTATTCAATACTATTCCTTATGTAAGCAGGCTGTTTAAAATCATCAGAATAATTGTTTTGGGGAGAAACTCATAACTGATTTGTATAAAATAGCCTGTGTCTCCCTTTAATCTCCCTTCAGTTTCGCTTCCAGTAAGGAAGGCTTCAGAAACAAAAAGTATTTAGAACTAAAAAGAAACCTTTCACAATCTCTGAAAGCGTATTTAAAAACATAGTCAAAGCAGTTGAATATTAGAGTCAAGGAATTATCTACAACAAACAGAAAATTAACCATTTTAATTCTCATAATTATTTTGGTTATGATGAATTTTCTTAATTCTAATACTAATTTGCTTATTATGACTGAATATAGAATGTTTAAATATTTATTATTTCTCTCTGAATAAATATTAAATTATTAAGGTAATTTCCATTGTGCTCTATTTTTTAAAACTAAGTACAAAAGCTTATGTTTTGTGTTTTCTTAAAGATAAATTTTTTTAAAAAAATTAGGAAATGATTGAGGATCTAGTTTTTGAAGGGAAGCACTCCTAATTGGTTTGAATAATCTGAAAATACTGTGTTTGGTAAACATAATTTGACATTCTATCCATTTTTGATAGATTGAAAGCATTAAAGAAAACAATATGCAATTTTGGATCTGGATTATTAGGGATATTAAAATCTTGAGTGAATCTAAAACTCTATAATATTTATTTTTGTTCTGATTATAACAACCTAAAAATTTGTGTGAAGGTAGAGCAAGGGGGTTGAACTGTAGTGATTTATTACTGGTAAATTCCCAAGCTGGATGACTCAGTAGCATATAACCAGCCCAATCTGTACCAATTTTACAAACATAAGGTCTGCTGATAATTATGGCATGTATAACTCAAAAATGAAAAGATATTTTAAAACAATAATTTTATTTTCCCTATGTAATTCTTTATCTTTGCTTTCTTCCAATGTTTTATTTACTCCAGTGCAAATGGATAGTTTCTTTACTCTTTTCTCAGACTTTTGACTTTATTTACAAGATTTTAAAACATAGTTAAAAAGATAAAGGAAAAATTGCTTAATATTGACAATTTGACAATGATGTTATATAGTAACAAAATAAGAAGTATTTAAAAGATGTGTAAATATCTTTTTTTTCTTATAACAAGATCCTCTATTTGAGGGTAACTGACCTAAAGTCATAATGGATTACTACATTGTTCATCTTATGTTTTTTTTTGGTGAAGAAGATTGGCCCTGGGCTAACATCCATGCCTGTCTTCCTCTACTTTATATGGGACGCCGCCACAGCATGGCTTGACAAGTGGTGCGTTAGTCCTCACCCGGAAGCAGCGAACCCCGGGCCACGGAAGCCTGGGCCATGGAAGCGGAGCAGGTGAACCCAACCACTATGCCACCAGGTGGCCCCTTGTTCATCATGTTTTTTACTAAGGATTAACTGTGATGGGTGTTGGGGTGGGGGGGAGTTGGGGAAGATTTTCTATTTTCAAAACAGTTCTTTCAGAGAACCAATAATAGGCAAAAATTTCTCCATTAGTATTGGGTTGCTACGTTCAATTTTAATTACTTCTAATGGAAGTCTTAAATATGCACCTTTAAGATATTGAATAACTTCTTTTAATTTTAATGTGTGCTATATGTGTTTTAATTTTAGTACTGAGTGGGATTATCTCCTGCTTTTTTGTTATTTTGTTTTTAAAAAAATCATCTAGTGATCTTCAAAGGTAGAGTGTAACAGCCTAGCTCAAGTTCATGAGATCATTATTTGCTACTTAAAACTAGGTTCCAAACCTAAGGTGTACCATTACAGATGTACTTCAAAGAGACAAATAGATTTTCACCAAAAAATTTAAAAATCTAAGAACACGGCATAAGAAATGCATTTAGTATTTTCTTCAGCAGCTATGTTCTAATAAAAATAAATATGGGTGCATAATTAAAATTATAACACATCCAAGAATTGTATTAATCTTGGTGAGCTCTTTCCTCTAGTTATCTTCAGTGAGGTGTGTGAAACACTTATTGTACATATACTCTCAATGTGGAATTAACTAGTTGGGTTTTCTCTTTCTTTTATTGGTTAAAGTAGTTTGAAATTTAGGAATAATTGATGTTTTTATTTTCTCCTTCTGTCTTTACTGGCAATTACTTTCTGGCAACAGATTAACTATACAAATAAAGTTCACATTTGGATTACACACTGAAAGAGTTATGAGTGGAATATTAGCTATGACACTTACTTTAAAAAGATACAACCTATAATGTTCTGTTTGAGATCAAGTCACATAATTTTCAGTCAATATTCAGGTAACATTCTCAGAGAGTAACTGATAATTAAGATAATTATAACTGAAGGCATTAATGGGTTCAAAAAGAATACCATTTTCAGACTGTGTGGATTTAAGCCAGAATAGAAAGCAGACCAATATAGGGCCATGTTTGGCTGACTCAATATAACAACACTGAGATGTGATGATTTTGGCATGATGACATCACCACTCTCTTGGGACCAATCATTTGGAATGCAGGTGGCAGAGTTAGACTGATCTCATTGGAAAATAGCTAACCCATACAAACCAACTTTCTCAGGGTCTACCACTGCATTTTCTGTCCATCCGTATCACTGGAGTAAAGGATCTATGCAAGTGGCATTACAATATTAAGTTTAAGATGTTATAGTTAATCTAGGACCAAATCTTTTGCTTGACAATGAATGCATCTATTCAGGTATTAATTAAAACTTTCAATACCAATTGGACCACAGTCTTGTGGAAAAGCCTTACAGTCAATATGCGCAGATTACCATTAATTTTCTGGCATCTATTCAATATAACAATTTCCTTCCTTCCTTCCTTCCTCCCTCCCTCCCTCCCTCCTTCCCTTCTTTCCTTCCTTCCTTCCTTCCTTCCTTCCTTCCTTCCTTCCTTCTTATGGACTACATAGTGTCAAATTTAATAATATAAACAGGTAAGATGTGGACAGAGTTGTGTAAATTGAGTTAGAATAATTTCTTATCACCATTTTGGGTATACATATTATAATTATAAAGATATAAATGTATAATTTCTAAATTCTAAAATTTTTCTCATAGTTTTTTCATGTACATCCAAAAATAAAACCACCAAAGTTGAAAATTGTCTTTAAGATCCAGTCTTGGCTTTTGGTTCAGAGCAATTGGATGGTGCCAGACACAAACATGTGCCATAATAAAGATCCAAACTTAATGCAAACATGATTCAAGACATGCCCAACTGAGAGTACTTTAACCCTTCTAGATATCTGATTCCTGATGTCTCTTCATTTGTATGCAGTCTGAGTATCCGTAGATGCTCAATGCATTAAGACAGAAAACCTTGAAATTTAAAAGAAAGAATAAATTACATAACTGATTAACACTAATTGTTGTGTGTTTAGTAATTATCCCTAAGTTTTCAAGGAAATGTTTCTACTGTTCACACACAGTGAAAACACAGATGGACAATCCTTTGCTGCAACATCCATTTTCAGATGAATTTTATTTTATAAAGTAGAAAGCTAAACATTTTATGGAAAGGGCAATAATCTGTTTACTGAAAGACATAGGGGATTTTCTTTAGGAAATTAGTTTGTTCTGAGTTGGGTAAGTTATCAAAGGCAGAAGCAAGTTGACAATCTATTTGTAACCATCATTTAAAATTCATACCATTTCCTTCTCCTAGTCACTCATTACAAAAAACACCACTCACTGCAAGGTTCTACAAGCAAAAGTTCTTCCATTTGGATGGCCTTAAGAGAGCCTTGCAATGACAGATGGTTTGGTTAATTACAGAATTAAACTTTATGCTATTGAGACATAATTTTAGTGAATAATATTTTCCAGACAGAGTTTAACAAGCTGCCTGCGGTTGAGTAGCCATTTGCCCAAAAAAGGGAACCAGGTCTCTGTGACTACCTTCTACATTCAGAAAGCATGAGCGGAGAGGATGTTAACTTGACCACCCTAGGAACTGAGTTCCAGTAACCTTATCAGAGTCTAACGGAGTGACCCCACCCTAAATGTTGTGAAAGAAGGACTGTTGAAATAGCACCTGGCATTTTACCCTGAACTCCTGTAACACTTGCTGATTCATTGACCACAGTGAGGGGAAAGTACACTGGATGTTCAGCTGGCCTTCCTGGGTGAGTCCTGCTGGTAAACATGGACTCATCTGAGAAATCACAGGTTTTAACACTCACATCACAGAAACTTTAATTTCTTTTGAAATGTGGTAAAGCAAATCAACTTTTAAAATGTTGAAATGTACAGAGATTGAAACTAGAAATCTAAATGTTTATAAAAGGAATGTCTTTGATAATCATGGATCGTTTTACTATTGTTTGTGTATTTATTTCTAAAAAGTAGTTAGGATAATTAGCACCTGGTATAACCAGAAGTCTGATTTTTGGTGAACAGATTTTCTCCAGGTAATTTTGGAAGGCTATGCTTGACTATACTTTGCTAACTTGAATGGGTTCAAGAGATTTCATGCTGAGGCCACTAATTCTGACATTTTTAGTTTTAGAAATAGTATCTGGTCTGAGTAGAACCAAGTAAGACTCACTTGAATTTATAAGAAATTAGAAAATTGGTAATATATGCAATGATATGAGATATTATTTTTTATTTTTTTACATATATTTGGGAAAATAGCTATAGCTATACATATAAATGCTAGACTTAGAGTGGGACCAATCTTCACTCTAGTATGTTGCTTGTTCTTCGTGAAACAAACAAAAAGAAATTGAACTGATTTTCCTCCAATAAATTGGTGACTGCTTTTACTAAGTCAAAAGCATGGAAAAATTCAGAAGTAACTGGATGATAAATTAACCGCCACCCAGAAAACATTCAAATAATTATCCTATTGTGAAAATTCTCCTGTTTGATTCCCTTAATCTTATCTTCAGTAGTTTTTTGGAAATGTTAGTTATATGATGGTGTAATCACGGCTTTTTCATATTTATATCATTACAGGAAGTTTATCGGTGTATAGCACATATTTAATACATAATTTTAAAACCAGTAAATGAGTAGACTCAGACTTCTTAGACTATGACTATCAAAGTTCAAATCAACTCAGTAATACTTGATTGTCTATAAAATATTGTTTAGCTGATAGAATTGACAGATTACATATATGCTTCCTGAATTAAAAAAAAAATTACTCTATTTTTAACAATGATAGCACAGACTGTGGTCTAGTGGCCTGTAAGTCAGAGTTGTGATAAATGACTTGTAAAATTTATTAGAAAATCATCACAACAGTACAGAAGCCACAATTTCTATGATTAGGATACTTCTATAAGTTAGTGAGAGAGTGGGTGAGAAAAGTGAATCAGCATTTATTGTGCCCCTCATGTGTGCTATACATTACTGCATTTCATATTAATGAAACTGGTAAGAACTTAGGAAACTAAGGCTCAGGGCAATTGTTAAATTGTTCAGGATAGACAGAACGATACGAAGTATTACCAGCTTGTAAACACTTTCTTCATGTCAGTATGTTTAGTTTTTAAAATCAGCTATATTGAGGTATAATATATATACAATAAAATGCTCTCATTTTAAGCATATTGAAAAGATGTGCACATATGTAACCACCACCACAATTAATACAGGATCTTTTCATCAACTCAGAATGTTTCTTTGTGTCCCAAATTAGTCAACCTCCTCCTCTCAATCAATCTCAGGAAACCGCTGTTCTGCTTTCTGTCACCATATTACTTTGCTTCATCTAAAATTTTGTATCATTGGTATCATACAGTATGTACTCTTTAGTATCTGGCTAATTTCACTCAGCATAGTGGTTTGGAGATTCATCCATGTTGTATTGTGTATCGGTAGTTCCCCCTTTCTTTTCCCTGATTTGCAATAAATTCCACTGTATGAATTGACCACAGTTTGTTGATCCATTCATCTGTTGGATTGTACCCAGTTTTTGACTGTTATGAATAAATCTTCTTTGCATATTCATTTAAAAGTCTTTTTGTGTGGACATATGTTTTCATTTATGTTAGATAAACACCTACACGTGGAACTGATAGGTTATATGAAATGTATAGGTTCGATTTTATAAGAAATTGGCAAACAGCTCTCCAAAATGGATGAACTTCCATCAGAAATGTATGCGATTTCCAGTAGCTCCACATCTTCACTATTACTTGATTGTCAAGATTTCATTTTTTGTTTTTTATTTGCCCGTTTGTCTTTGGCATTCTTTTGGCCATTTAGTGATTTCTTATTGGGTTTAATTTGAAATTTCTTGATGACTAATGACGTTGAGCATATTTCCACGTGCTTATTGGCTATTTGTATTTCCTCTTTTGTGAAGTGTTATTTCTCACACTTTGCCCTTTTAATAGGATTCTCTATCTTTTTTATATATTCTGAATACAAATTGTCAGATGTATGCACTCTGAAATTTTTTTCCCCAACAGCAGCTTTCTTTTTCATTTTCCTAATAATGGTTTTTGAAGAGCAGAATATTTTAACTTTGCTAAGTCCAATTTATCATTTTTCTCTAATGATTAACGAGTTTTTCATAGTAAATAAATATTTGCTTACCCTAAGGTTGTGAAGATTTTTTTCTCTCATGTGTTTTACTGGAGTTTTATAATTCTAGCTTTTACATATAGTTCTGTGATCCATTTTGGGTTAATTTTTGTGTATGGATAAAGAAAAGAGTTTAGATTTACTTTTTTACCACTTGGATATCCAGCTTTTCCAGCACCATTTTTTGAAAAGATTATGTTTCCTCCAGTGAATTAACTTGGCACCATTGTCAGAAATCAATTGACCCTGCAGATATTCTGTTAGACTGATGAATATCCATTACCACCATCACACTATGTTGATTACCCTAGCTTTTTAGAAAGTTGTTAAATCAAGATATATATGTCCTCCAAAATTGTTCTTCTTATCAAAATTGTTTTGGGTATCCTATATTCTTTGCCTTTAGAACCAGCTTTTCAATTTACACACACACAGACACACACACGCAATGCCTGTTGGCATTTTTATTTGGGTTGCATTGAATAAATAGAGTAATTCAGAGAGTTATCATATTTTTTTTTTTTTGTGAGGAAGATCAGCCCTGAGCTAACATCCATGCCAATCCTCTTTTTGCTGAGGAAGACTGGCTGTGAGTTAACATCTATTGCCAATCCTCCTCCTTTTTTTTCCCCAAAGCCCCAGTGGATAGTCGTATGTCATAGTTGCACATCCTTCTAGTTGCTGTATGTGGGACGCGGACTCAGCATGGCCGGAGAAGCGGTGCGTCGGTGCGCGCCCGGCATCCGAACCCGGGCCGCCAGTAGCGGAGCGCGCGCACTTAACCGCTAAGCCATGGCGCCGGCCCCAGAGAGTTATCATCTTAACAACATTTTTTCTTCCAATGCATGGAACGTTTATTTATTTAATACCTTTGAGGTATAGGCTTTTCACATATTTTGTTAAATGTATCCCTAATTTCTCCATATTTTTGATATTTTAATTTCTATTTTTAAAATTTATTTTTCCAATTATTTATTGCTAGATTATAGAACTGCAATTGATTTTTGTTTGTATGTTGACCTTACATCCCAAGAATTCAGTAAGTTATCAGGTCTAGTGTGACTTTTGTAGATTTCTAGGATTTTTTGTGTACAAGAATATGCCTTCTCTAAACAAATACAATATTTCTTCTGTTCTAGTATGTGTCTTTTTTTTTGTCTTAATGTACAGGCCAAAGCTTCTAGTATGATAGTCAAACAAGTAGTAAGAGGAGGCATTCTTGCCTTGTCGCAGTCTTAGAGGAAAGTATATAGTTTCTATACTCTAATCTGTATAACATAAATCCTTTTAAATTTGTTTTATGGCCTACCATATAGACTATCTTTGCAAATGTTCCATGTGCAATTGAAAAGTATATGCATTCAGATGTTTATGGTGGAATTGGTGGTGTTCTATAAATGTCAGTTAAATCAAGATGGTTTTTAATGTTATTCACATCTTTTTTCATACTGAATTTTTTTGTCTACTTAAACTATTAATTTCTGAGACAGGAGTGTTAAAATATCCAAATGCAATTGTTTCCATTTCTTCTTTTATTTATCAGTCGTTGCATCATTTATTTTGAAGGTCTGTTCTTAGGTGCATATAAACATTATCATTATGATTAATCTTTTTATCTCTGGTGCTAGTCCTTGTTCTGAAATCTACTCTACATCGTATTAATACAGTCACTTCACCCTTCATATAGTTAGAGGTTGAACCTTATGTCTTTTTACATTCTTTTTCATTTAACCTATCTATGTTTTAATGATTGAAATGTGTACATTGTCAATAGCATATAATTGTTTGTTGATTTCTTTTCTAGTGTTGTAATCTATCTTTAATTGTAGTACTTACAAAATTACATTTAATGCAATTACTGATATGCTTAGGTTCAAACCTATCATCCTGCTATTTGTTTTGTAGATGACCTATCTGTACTTCATTCCTATTTTCTTTTTTTTCCCTTATTTTGGATTGTGTATTTTTTTATGATTCAATTTTATCTACACTGTTGACTTATAAGCTTTACATCTTCGTTTTTTTTCCCTAGTGATTGCTCTAGAGATATGATACATATCTTAAATTTATCACAGTCTTTCTATGAACAGTTATGGCACTTCATGTAGAATAGAAGAATATTTTAAGGGTATATGTTCATCTGTCCCTCGTTGTCTTCTTGTTTTCATACATTTTACTTTGATATATTTCATGAACCCCACAATATATTATTTTTTTTCCTTTAAATATTTGATTATATTTAAAGCACCTTCAATTTTCAAAATTTTTTCAATTTTTAAAATTTTTCCTATGGGTTTGATGATAATGTATCTTTGGTGCATTATTTGATACATGACTGATCAGTCAAGATTGGAATGATGTTAAAGTTCTGACTATTTTTATTGTCTTTTGGATATATCAGAGTGAGGTATATGAGAGTGATGTATTTAAATTTTCTAATATGATAATAAAATTGTCCATTTTTCCTTGTAGTTTTGTCCATATTTGAAATTTTGTTTTGGGTGTGCATATGTTCACTTATTGGTGAATTTAATCTAATATTAATACAGTTATAATAGTTTTCTTATAGTTAGTATTGCACAGGTATGTCATTTTCTATATTTTCACCTTAAGTCTTTTTGTGGTTTTACTTTAATACAAATTGTATAAGGCTTTTTTTGAAAAAAATTTCACCTGATAAGCCTTGTCTTTTAAAATTGATGTGGTTACAAAATGGATTTATATTTTATTTAGAACCTTCTACAATTTTAAATTTGTTAGGTGTATTGTTTTTCTCTTTTGTCTTTTTTTAGATTGATTGATACTCCTCTCACCACTATCTCATCTCCTTTTTTCTACTCTACTATTTTGGAAATTCTACTTTTTCTTTTTCCATAACATTTCAAGCAGTGACTTCAGCTGAACAAATTCAAGAGCTAATACTTTGACATTCATCCCAAATAATATTGGTGCTTTAGAACTATTCTTTAATTCAAACACAACCTTAAAGTCTTTTATATTATTGTGATTCAATATTTTAATTTTATCTTTCTTTATCTGTAGAAATTAGACAACATTAGTGTTGTTTTATACAGTTAATGTTTGTTTAGAGACATAAAATTTGCCACATTCTTGGCTCATGCCTGGCTACTTCTCTCATATTCTTTCAAGTCATTTTCTTTCTTATTTTTTGGGTGTCTTTGATCATAAAACCTTTCAGTGTTAGTTTGTCCACAAATTCTTAAAATGTAAGTTATCCAGTTATATAAATTCCTCAGGGCTACTTTAACAAACTAGGTGGCTTGAAACAACAGAAATTTATTGTTTCATAGTTTTAGTGTCTGAAATCAAGGTATCGGCAGGGCCATGCTCCCTGTGAAACTTCTAAGGAAGAACCCACCTTTGCTTCTTTCTACCTTCTGGTGGTTTACCTGCAATTCGGGGCATTCTTGGCTTGCAGCTACAAGACTTCAGTCTCTACCTCCGTTGTCACACGGCATTCTCTCTTGTATGTGTTTGTCTCTTCTCTTTTTTATAAGGACACCAGTCATATTGGATTAAGGGCCCACCTAACTCCAGTATGATCTCATCTTAACTTATATAGTTACATCCACAGCGACCCTATTTCCCAATAAGGTTGCATTCTGAGGTATTGGATGTTCAACATATATTTTGGGGGGACACAATTCAACCCATAACACTGAGTATAGAATTCTAATAAACAGTTGTTTTTCATCAAACTTTGAAGATATAATCACCTGCTTTCTTGCTTCCAGTGTTACTGTTTAAAAAGTCAAGTCTTGTTCTTGTCATTCATTTCTAGTTTATCTGCATTTTTTTCTTCTGGCTGCTTTTAAGATGTTTTTTTCTCTTCATTCCTGTTCTGTAGTTTCCCAATGATTTGTACAGATACAGATCTCTTCATGTTTTTTCAATTCACTATTTGATTGTCTTATCGAGGTTAAATTGTAATAATACAGGAAAATTCTGACCAGGTATTGTTTTGAATAGTGTCTCTCTCCAGTTGTCTCCTTAACTCCCCTGGAACTCTAGTTAGATGTGTTTTAAAACTCCTCTGTCTTTTTTCCGTTATTATTTAAATTTGTGACTCAATATTCTCTTGCTTCAAGCCGTCAGGGATTGCCATATGTTGCCAGGGCAAATTGAGGCAACAGTATTTTTTTTGCTAAGGATATGCATTATCTTTACTATTTTTGGCCGATAACGAATACTCTTCATTTCCTACCTGTATACATATATTTTTATATATATGCACACACAATATTTTTAATCTTCTATTTTTAGCAGGGCTGTATGAAAGAGGTTTCTACAGACATCTAGTCTGCCATATTTCAGGAAATAGAAGTTCAGGACTCAAAAGCGTGTGTTTAATGTTAAGGTCAGCTTAATATGAAAAAATTCCATATTTTTTACTCCAACATAGATAGGAGATATCTGTAATCTAAATGAGGACAAAATATGAATTATTTTGCAACGTGAACTACAAATGTAGTACACCAAATGCAATTGATGAGACTGAATAAGATCTATTTTTTTCCCATCAAAATGAAAGAACTTTAATATAAGAAAACTTCACATGGCAAAACTTTGAAAAATTCAGGAAACAGACTACCGTTAAAATTTTATTCAAGCCAAACAAAAAATAATCATCTTCATATCCTACTTTAGATCTGACATAAATATAAGGTAATTATTTTTGCTTTATTTTCTGAAACTCATCTCTGACTAATTCAATGTGTTATTTGCTCTTTCTTCTATTGGCTGTAGTCTTTTTTCTTTGCTGAATTATTGGAAACTACATGTAGGTACCCGCGTATGCATCAAATTTACAAATAGCAGAATATTTTACAGCTTAAAATGAAATACTGTTAAATGTAATTGCATTTGGAATCTTCTTCTTTGGCTTCTAGGCTAGCAGTTTTCCTGCTCCTTTCCATTCTAATTGACTTAAAAATAAACTCTATTAAGTGTGGGAAAGTGGGATGGCTTTTTCCACAACGTACTTTAAGTGGCAGTGGTACAGCATACAGACAGTTCTTTCATTTTTCATTGCCACTGATATGAGATAAGAAAGATTCCAGATTGATCAACTGATCATGTTAAAAGTCATTTTGTTTTTTGTGTTAAGTGTTACCTAGGCTTTGAAATTTTCAACTGTTGGGGAAAAAACAAATATTTGCTTTTTTCCTTACAAGTTGTAATTGTTTTGTGATTTGCTTTAAATCTATTCATTAAGAGAAATACATTGTAATCCAGCATATACTTTTTAAAATAATGGTGAGCTACTTTGGAGGCTGTGAGTTGGTGTCAGAAAAATAAAATATAAATTCTCAAAGGTTGGTATTATCTTTTTCTATCCTTCTTTTTCATGTCAATAATGCTATAATTACAAAGCACTTCTGTATAATATATTCCTAGTTGAGATTCTTCTACAGAACGTACCAAGTTAAGATAAAGCTTAAAAACACATATATCACAATTATTAATAACCGATATAAAAATGATATACTTGTTATCTTTAAGTTGAATTGCTAACATTAGCATTTGGAGGAATAAGAAATTCAATATTTTTCTTAATGCTTATAATGTCTATCGTGATAATTCCAAAACTAAAAATAATTGATTGGTATTATTAAACATGCCCATTAAACTATATATGTAGTTATATATAGTTTATATATTTTATATTTGTATATATTTAGAGCCGAGTAATCTCTTTACTTGTGATAACTGATTAAGCTGCATTATGAGGTCTTTTGAACTGAATTTTTATTACTGATATCTCTAACTTTTGATTTTTGCTAAGATGCTGTGATTTTGTTCATATTAGTAGGAGTTTGGTGTGAAAGATTGAAAAATGTCTTCTAAAACTGTTTTGAAAATGTAAATAATTGGTGAATTTGAGCTATATATACATAGAGAATCTGAAATATTCTCACTTTCTTGATTGGTTGTATCAGCCATAAACTAAACACTCAAGCCATTGTTTGATGGTTCTCATTGTTTTGTTTTAGAGTAATGCAAGTAATTTTGTTTTATTTTTAAAAACAAACTTTTATTATTATAGAACTCATGTATATGTACAGTATTGTATAAATAAATGATGTTTAGGCAAGCAAAAATAATGTATAACTTGATATTCTCACTACCCACAAATTATGTCTTCTGATATTTTAGTATATATTTTTTGTATATATTCACATGCAAACCACACAGATATACAACTAACATATGTGACTTTCTTTGTTTTTTAATAAACTTTTTATCTTTAGAAGTTTTAGATTACAGTAAAGTTGTAAAGATACTATATTCATTTTGTAATCTTGATTGTTCAATCATTGATTTCCATCTTTTCATTCAGTAAGTTATCATCTTATCTAATATATACACTATATTAACATTTCCTGAAATCTGAATAGAATCCTAGATTAGGCTCTCCCTCTAATTGTTATTCCATTAAATAGCATGTGATCTAATAAAGCCCCCTTTTCATGAGGAGACTAGGCTAGCCTTCTCACAGAGTGTTCTAACTTCTGGATTTGTCTCCTTGCTTGTTTTGCTTTCTTTTATTTGATTTCTGTTGATTCATTTTTCTTTGACATTCCATGGTGTGGCATAAATGAAACAATTGTTCCGAGTCAGGAAAAGTGGGTTTTTCTTCTGACTTTTTTGATAATAATGTGACATTTAGACAGTCACTTAATCTTTCTACACCTCAATCTTTTCACCTGTTTTTAAAAAATATATTATTGAATTAGAAGTTCATTTCCAATTTCTCTGACTTTAAAATTACATTGTTGTACAGAAATAATATGTGAATATATTATAATCAATTTTAGAGTTACTTATTCAAGAGAAACACTTTCATCCAAGGCTGTTAAATGCAACTGACATTTGGATATAATAAAAATGGGTGTTGATCACTCAGATTGAATTAATCAGTTAAAAATTTATTATAGTAATTAAAATTATTCCCACTAAATTCTTCTGATGGTATATTTTACATGAGTTTATTTGATTTATTTAAATGTTTCTTTAAGTAATTTAAAAAATACTTAAAAATCAAGAAATAACCTAGCCAATTAGCAGCATCTTTTATTAGTGTCAATTAAGAATAAATTTTAAATAAAAATACTGTCACAAGTGGCATTTTATATTTTAAAATACTTAAATGATGATATGTTTTTTGGTGAAATTTACTCTAAAGTTTAATTTTTCATATTCGTTTATGAAATGATTTTGTTATTAAGCCACACAAAGCATAGCTAACACTTTAGTAGGAGAATAACACTCAGGACAAATTTGCACGCCAGGCAACCATATGAACAGAACAAGAACATATTTGACCAAAGGGGCAATGTAAAAGGACATGATATTAATTTAAATCAATTTTTTAAATTCTTATTAAAATAATTTTAGATTTAAAGAAGAGTTGCAAAAATAGTGCAGAGAGTTGTCATATATCTATCACTCAGCTTCCTCTAGTATTAACAGCTTACATAACCAGGGTACACTTATCAAAACTTTGACATTAACATTGTTTCAATACCATTAACTAAACTATAGGCACTATTCAGATTTCTACAGTTTTTCTACAGCGTACTTTTCTCTTCTAGTATACAATCCAAGATACTACCAAAACCAAGATCAGTCTCCTTAGTCTTCTCTAATCTGTGAAAGTTTGTTGGTTTTTCTTTGTCTTTCACTACTTTGTCATTTAAAGAGTAGAGGTTAGATATTTGGTAGAATGTCCGTTAACTTGGACTTGTCTGATGTATTCTCATGACTAGATTGAGGTTAGATCTGTTGGGGAAGATTTGCATCATATCAAGTGGTACATAATATCAACATGGCTTATTAATAGTGATATTATACTTGATCATTTGGTTAAGATAGTATCTCTCAGGTTTCTCTATTGTAAAATTAATGTTTTTCACTTTCACTGTGTAATTGTTTTGGTATCAGGGTAATGCAGAACTCATAAAATGAGCTGAGAAGCATTACGTTCTTTGTCTATTTTATGCAAGAGGATGTGTAAAATTGGTATTGCTTCTTTGTTAAATATGTGGTAGAATTTACCAATAAAATCACTTGAGTCTGGAGTTTTATGTTTTTGGAAGATTTTTAACTATAATTGAATTTTGAAAATAGATTTAAGACTATTCATGTTATCTATTCCTTGAGTGAGTTTCGGTAGTTTGTGTCTTTCACGGAATTGGTTTATTTCACCTAAATTGTTGAATTTATGGATATGAAGTTGTTCATAGCAGTCCCTTATTGCACTTTTAATATTTTGGCTCAGTATTGTTGCCTCCTCTTTCATTCCTAACATTGTTAATTTGTATTTCCCCTATTTTTTTTGGTGAGAGAGATAGGCCCTGAGCTAACATCTATTGCCAATTTCTTCCTCTTTTTTGCTGAGGAAGATTGGCTCTGAGCTAACATTTGTGCCCATCTTCCTCTATTTTGTATGTGGGTTGCCACCACAGCATGGCTTGATGAACGATGCGTAGGTCTGCACCTGGGATTCAAATCTGCGAACCCTGGGCAGCCAAAGCGGAGAGTAAAAACTTAATCACTATGCCACCAGGTCGGCCCTCCCCTATTTTGTTTTTTGAGGAATGTTTTCAGGAGTTTATCAAGTTCATTGATCTTTTCAAGGAACAAGCTTTTAAATTTATTGATTACTGTTTTTCTGTTTATTTATTTATTTATTAGAGTAGAATTCAGTAGAATTCTACTCTAATATTTTTATTTCCTTCTTTCTACTTATTTTGGGTTTAATTTTCTCTTTCTCTAGTTTTCTAATGTTGAATCTCAGTTATTGATATTGATCTTTTCTTATTTTCAGTAATAACATTCAATAATCTCAATAAAATAAAGATAATAACACTCAATGTTATATATTTCTTATAAACTTTAGCTGCATGCTTCACATTTTGGTACATTGCATTTTCTTTTTCGTTCAGTTCAAAATATTTTAAATTTTCTTTGAGACTCCTTCTTCGATATATGGGTCAATCAGAAATATATTGCTTAATTTTCAAATTTTGGATATTTTCCAGATAGATTTCTATTATTGAATTCTGAGTTAATTCCATCATGGTCTGAGAGTATACTTCATATGACTTTCACTCTTCGTAATGTGTTCAGGTTTGTTTTATGGCCCAGAATATGGCATACCTTGATAAATATTCCCTCAGCATTTGAAAAGAAAGTGTTTTTTTCTGTTATTGGGTGGAGTTTTTAACAAACATCAACTTAGACTAGCTGTTTGATGACGTTGTTCAGCTCTGCTAACCCTTCCTGATCTTTTGTATCATCATTTACTAATTGTTAAATCAATTATTGACAAGGATGTTGAAGTGTCCAACTGTAATTGTGAACTTGTCTATTTCTCTCTTCAGTTTCATCAGTTTTTGCTTTATATATTTTGAAGCTCTGTTGTTAGGGGCATAATATTTAGGATAGTAGCTCTTGGAGAATTTCCCCATTTTTCATTACATAATGTCCATTCCTATTCCTGATAATCTTCCTTGTTATGAAGTTATCTTTGTCTGAAATTAATATAGTTACTCAAATGGTCTTTTGGTTAATGTTTGCATGACATATCAGTTTACATCCTTTTATATTTAACCTATCTACTATGTCTTTCTATTTAAAATAGGTTCCTTATAGACAGCATATAGTTGGGTCTTGCTTTTTCTCCAAACTAACAATCTCCTTTTATTAACTTGTGTGTTTAAAACATTTATATTTAATATGATCATTGATATGGTTGAATTAAAATATACCATCTTGTTAACTTTTTTAATTTTATCCATCTATTCTTTGTGTCTTTACCTCCTTTTCTGCCTTCTTTTGTGTTCATTTAAGATTTTTAAGATTTCATTTCATCTCATTTATTGACTTACTATTTATTCACTTTTTTGCATTTTTCTAGCAGTAGGCCTAAAAATGTATAATATTTATCCTTAATTAATCAAAGTCTACCTTCAAATAATAGTATTCCACTTTATATGTAAAGTTCTCACAATCTTATATTCCTCCTCCCCCCTTCCAACCTTTGTGCTATTTTTGTTATAATTTCTATTTTAATTATGCATTAAACACCAACTAATTGCTACTATTGTTCCTTTATATAGTCAGATATACTTTAGAGCAACTAAAAATGAGAAAAAGTGAATTTAATTTTACCTTCATTTAATTTATTTTCAATGCTTTTCATTTTTTTGTGTAGATCCATGTTTTCAGCCTCACAATTTTTCTGTTGGAAGAATTTTCTTTAAAAGCTCTTGTAGAGTAATTTTGCTGACAATGAACTCCAGTTTTGTTTGTCTGTGAAAATCTTTATTATTTCTTCATTTTTGAAAGATAATTTTTCTGGGTATGGAGTTCTGAGCTGACAGGTTCTTTCTTGACACTCTAAACTTGTCAATCTATTGTCTTCTGGTTTCCATGGTTTCTAAAGAGAAGACTGTTGCAATTATTTTTTTTCCTTTGTATGTAATGCTTTTCCCCCCCTTCTCCACTGACTGCATTCAGTATTTTCTATTTGTCTTTTATATTCTGCAATTTGAATATGTCATGTTGAGAAGTGGTTATGTTTTGGAATTATCCAGGTGGGTATTCTCTGGACTTCTTTGATCTATGGTTTTGTGTCTGTCATTAAATTTGTAAAATTCTAGGCCATTATTTCTTCAAATATTTTTTATTACTTATCCCTCTTTTTTCTCCTTCTGGGATCAATTTTCTGTATATTACAAAGCTTGATATTCTCACAGATATTGACTATTCTGTTCTGATTCTTTTTCTTTAAACTATTTTTTCTCTTTATTTTTCAGTTTCAGTAATTTCTATTCACCTATCTTCAAGTTAACTGGTTCTTACCTTGGCTGTTTTAATTCTATTTATTAGCTCAATGAAGATATTTTACCTCTCTGTTACTGTGTTTTTAATTTATATTATTTCTAACTAATTCTATCCTATAGTTTCCATCCCATCTGATTTTGCATTTGTCCAACTTTCTCTTAGATTCCTTAACATATTAATCATAGTTCTTTTACATTAACTTAATGATACCTTATGATTGATATAATTTGGGAAGTCAACTAGAAGACCATCAATAAACATACTATGCACATTTTAAAAATTATAAAGCTGCCTAAGCAGAGTAGTGTCCATTGATTTTTAACCTAATTTAAGAATCAATAATACGTCCAAAAGTAGCAGAATCAAAAAAAAAAGAGATAAGAAATGCAAAGAATATAATAAGTTATACAACAGAAATGGTGTTCAAAAAAATGAACTTTTACTTGGACTCTAGTTTAGCTGGCTGAGCAGTAAATTTAATTAGAGTTTTAACCTTGACTATGTCACTAATGCCCTATAGCTTTATAATGCTTTGAAATGTACAATAAATTCCAAAGCTGTGTGAGGCAAATTGGATAGAGCATAGTTTATATTCAACCTGTCTAATACTTTGTGGAGAGGTTCCAGGCACTGGTAATCTTAAATTTAACTTCTTTATCTCCTAGTATTTCCTCAAACATCTTTCCTGTTTCTTTCCATATCACTAATTTATTGAAAGAGTAGGCTACATTTAGTCCTTCATTCCTATGCAACTTTAAATTTAAAAAAGATCTGTTTAGCATATACAGCACACACACACATACACTTTCTAGACATAGTTGTAGGTACTATATTAATAACAAGACAGAATAGAATCCTGCCATCATGTTGCTTATGATCTGGAAATGGGCAAAAACAAATCAACAAAATTTAGGATGCTGTGGATAAGGACCACAATAAATGTAGCTGAGTCTGCCTCTTTCCTTATAATCCGGCTTTGGCTCAACCACTCTGGTAAAACTGTTTCATAGTAGGTCACAAATGATCTCTTTTTAAAAACCCGATGTGATTAGATATTTTTACCTTGACTTCACTATAGCACTCAAAATGCTCAATGATTTTTGTCATCTTTTCCTTGTACCTGTACTTTCCTTGTACTCCTTACAGATTGTTTCTGTAATCTCCAAAATTGTTTTGGTTTATGATTAAAATACCTGTAGTGCATATAATAAAAATATTCAATGTAGTCAGATGTTTATTCACATGTTGTACACACAAATATGCTTTTTATTTACACAACTGCAGAACTCAACCACTCCATTTATATTATTCTTTTTCTCATTTTGTTTCTTTTCGCTATTACATTAATTAATTTTGCTATCACATTAATATTAATATCAGCAATGAAGGAAGTGTAGAAGGCATAACTCCCTTTCACAACTGCCTTCAGTGCTAAGAAATGCCTTCAGGGAGACATTGTGTGGAATGGCTTTTAAAAACCTTCCTATATGTGAAACGCTGTATATATGTATATTTTTAAATACTGCCTATTAGATGCTTCCTTATGACTATTACACCCTTTCATCTGTGGTTTTTTAGTATATTTTAACTTTAAAATATTTCCTTTGCAAAGAAGATTGTGTAAGTAACTTCATGGCTTTGTTGATTATTACTTGATGTTCAATGTATCTAGGTTGACATACTATATAATAGGCATTTATAACTGTAGATACATGGAAATACTTGGAAGGTTGATCGTAAATCCATCATTTATCATTGCACTGGGACAAAGAAAGATTCGACTTGTCTATAACGGTGTTTCTCAAACTTTTTTTTTTCGTTATATCCTTCTGAGGAAACCTTAAAATTTTTTTTCCTAATCTTTCATCCCATAAAATTTTAATATCACAAAATGCTACATATCTGTTTATGTAGTATGGCCCTTTAGAGTACTTAAAAACTTTGTAATGTCTAAGATTTTTTATACCCCAAGACCTAATTTTTGCCCCATTGGGGGTGTCATTGCTCCTGTCTAGAATGCATAGACTGTAATATCACCTCATCATAGTAGCTTTACTATGTCTTTTATTCTACTCCATTTCAATTAAGAAACCTTTGTATACAAATTAAAAGGATATTTTAAATTCTAAATTTTGTTGTTATATCATTCTTTACATACTGTCACAATGATTTAGTTATATAGTCTCATGCCATAAATTTGTGGCAGTAGACTATAAATAGAATTCAAATGAAATATATAAAATTTACCTCTTCCCTTACAAAGTAGTTTGGGGTTTCATTGCAGCCATAATTTGTGAAGAAATCAGTTAGGTGACATAGAGACAGATTATGCAAAAAAGTTATTGTTCACGTGAACGGACGTAGAGGAGGTATTCAATAAGTCAGGAAAAACACAAAGAAATGTTAGGGCAACAAGGTAACTTCAAGAATAGTTCTGACATTGATACTTGATGATAAACTCATTTTGCTGAAATGATTACAATGCATTTGGGAAAAGGTATATTCTCAATATAATCTTAAAATTGTAATCATATGATCAGTACATCTGGAAAATAACAGTCAAAATTAAACTGAACTTCATCTGAATACTGCAATTTTTACGTGGCTCTGTCAAATGTCAGGCTTCCCTCTCCCTCACCAATTTCAAAAATGTTTCACCATGATTTCAAACAGTGAATCATCCCATCCTGTGCCAACCATCTGTTTTGTCTGCCCCCTCATAGACTCAAATTAGATGATGGAGGGCAGGGCAGGTTCTCAAGAGCAGCCATTAACACTAGAGAAAGGAAGGTTCTGGCAGCAGACTTTCCATTGGAAATTATAGACCATTAAACCTGGCAAGAAGAAACTACAGACAGAATACTGAAGAGTAAAATAAAACTATGAACAAGAAAAATGTGGAAAAAATATTAAAAGATAAGAAGATCAGCAAATCAATATAAAAATGAATTATAAAACAAGCTGTCAGATAGCAAGAGAAAAAGAGGGGTGAAAACTCTGAAAAAAATGATAAGTGTAAGGGGAAAGACTATATATGACAGAAAATCATATGTCTGTATGAAAAATATTGCTATCTTTCATATATAAATGTGTTCTGTTGACTAATATCCATATTTGTGAAAAGA
Source organism: Ceratotherium simum simum (assembly GCF_057802395.1). Taxonomy (NCBI): domain Eukaryota; kingdom Metazoa; phylum Chordata; class Mammalia; order Perissodactyla; family Rhinocerotidae; genus Ceratotherium; species Ceratotherium simum. The sequence goes on from NC_141908.1 coordinate 28,534,023, forward strand.
TGTGTACTAAAATATAATTTATTATTAATTTCTTTTGTATTGAAGCATGTATGAAGAAAAAGTAAGAACAATACAATGGATTTATAGACATGAGATAATGGACATACTTTAGGAAAATTCTTCCAGATACCATGAAAGGACAAAATTTAGCAGATTGTGGTAACACTTAATTCTTTTTCCTGGTAAAAAATCCACATCTATTTTGTCTGAAGGAAAGCATATTCTTAAATCCAAACAAAGAGTGTGAAGCAACTAGAAAAATATAGTGCTCTCTGCTTATTAATTTTTTATGCAATGATTATTAATTTGGTTGATTGATTAAAGATTTCTCAAATGTAGATAATTTTTAACAATGTATTTTCCAAATAACATAAAACATTTATTTCAAATATAAAACATTATTATAAAATAACATACCTTACCTCACTGTAGGAACAGAATTTTGCCATGAAAAATCAATTGTAACTTAATAGAATTGTACATTCTTTAGAATGTTTCATGAGTAATTTATAATATCACTTTATATTTATCTTATGTGTTACTGTTTCGTTAATTTAAAAAAATCAGAATGTACTAGAATTTTGACTTTACTGCATTTTACTACAATCAGGAGTAAACTAGTAAAGAAAATTGAAGGCTCTATAATCTTACTCTATAATCAATTATCATGTCATGTAGTTTCCTCCTTAAAAATGAATCCTGATTCCTATCACTTTTTACCATTGCCACTATCATCCAAGCCCCCATCAACTCCTCTGAACAACTGAAATATCTCTTACTTGGTCCTCTTTGCTTCCTCTCTTATTCCTCATAAGCTATTCTTTACACAGACATCAGAGTTATCTTTTAAATCTATAAACTGATTCATGACTCTCCACTGATCGCAACTCTCCAATGACTTCCCACCAAACTTAGAAGAAAATCCAAAGACTGTCCTATGGTCAGTGAGATCTACAGGATCTGTGCCCTGCCCACCTCTCCGACCTCTTTTCCTACTTCTCCTGATCCTTCACTTTGCTCTAACCACACTAGCTTTCTGACCTTTCCTACCTCAAAGCCTTTGCTTTTCCTGTTTCTTCTGCTTAGAAATCTCTTCTCTCAGACCTTTTCGCAGAGCTAGCTCTCACTTTTGTCAGACCCTGCCCAAACGTCCGTCTCCTTAATAAGAAAAGCTTTCTGAGCCTGTCAAAAATAGGCTACTTCTTTTCCCCTTAATTTCCTTCATGAAATTCATCAGTATTGGAAACTCCATTATATACTTATTTTGCTGGTTTAATTTTAGTTTCCTTTGCCAGAAGTAAATTCCTTGAAGACAGGGTCATTCACTGTCTTGTTTATTACTGTATTCTCACATTTCTAATAGTGCCTGGCACAGAGTCATTATTCTATAAATACTTGTGGAATGAAAGAATTAACAAATGAATGAATGAGTTTTGGATATTTCTCCAAATTCTCTAAGTTCATTTTATCCAAATACAAACCCTCAACATGTTACCTTAAATTACTCTCATCTATCGTTTTGTTCTCTCATTTTCTTAAACATTTTAATAATTTTTGCTTATGATTCCCAAGTTATGTTCTCTAGGACTGGCGTTTCCTCTTGAGCTTGTTAAATTATAGATTTACTCAGAAAATTGCATTTATTAAGCTCATGACACTGTTTTGAATACCTTGGAAAGACAGGAGAGGGAACAAATAATGTGAGAAAGCAATCTACTGCCCTTAAGAAGCTTATAATCTAGTAGGATGATGTGTTATATGTTTGCAGAATTATAACCCCTTCATAAGCAAGTATGTGATGTTAGATAAGTGAAGGTCATTTCCAAATGTGATAATCTGGGACATTTTCATAAAGGAAGTGGCTTTTGATATAAGTTTTGAAGTATTCTTTGGTTCAGGGTGAGGGGAGACAGGAGGAATTGAGTATTTCAAAAAGAAACACTGAGAAAAGGCATCAAAAGTCAGGATGTTATTAGTGAATGGGAAGCACTTTGGTATGGATTGGGAAAGGATTCAGAAAAAGGAATTGTGAGGATAAAGCTTGAGAGAGAGTTAAGAGCTATATTTTGAAAGATGCTTTAAACTGTGATAAGGAACGTGGATTCTTCAATGATGAAAGATTGAGGCAGGAGAACAACATCAACACAGCGCATTAGATTTTTAATACATAGAGCAATATGCAAATTAGATTAGAAACAGACGAGGCTAGAATCCAGGAGAGGTTTCAGGAGACGACTCTTTTAATGTAATACAGTGTAATGATGACCCAGGTGGTGACAGCAGGAAAGACATGTAAGACAGAGATGTGATGTTTGTGTTTTTATGTGTTCTGGAAAGGCTGATCCTGGAGTCTACCATTTCTACAGCCCCTTCTGCAAAACCACCCAAACAACAGCTCACTGTTGAGGGAGTAGCCCTAGGAGGCCATGAGATGTGGGGATGACTCCACTTTCTAACCAGAGCTGATCAGACCAAGTCCAACGGCAGACTTTCTCCAGGTGTGCCAGTGATTGTGTGTGAGGTGTGAGGCAGCTTGACATGAAGGATCTGTACAAATGTGGGTGACGATCATTAATTGGACTACTCAGATTTCCTGTCAGGGGAATTTGAATCCAAGTTACATATGGAAAGAATCTGAAAAGAAATACTCAGAGGCCACAAGAGATCATGAACCTTTAGTAAGCCAAAGCTGTGAGTAAACAGACGCAAGAGTAAGCAGAAGCTAGGATAGTAAGAAAAAAAAACAACAGATAGTTGGTAGTGGCAGAAGCAGAAGTAGAGACACACTGATGATTGAATTAATATCAGAGAAGCCAAATGCTCAAGGGAAGTGAGCTAACCGAATTCACATCCAAACCAACTTCTAGAAGACCGTAAGAATTGTTCTGTAACTTTTGTTCTTCTCTTGAGGCCCCTTCTGCATATTCCAGGTTCTCTTGAGAAGTGGCTATGTGAGTGAGATTCCTGTGTCTTTCTCTCCCTCCCTGTCTCCCTTTCCTCCTCCCTCCCTCCATTCTTTCCTCCCTGCCTCCTTTCCTTCCTTCCTTCTTTCCTTCCTTGTATTCCTTTTCCTCTTCTTTCCTTATTTCTTATGTAACTATTTAAAATAAACTCTTTTTTACTGTGTATCAATGAAACAAAAAGACCTAAAGCAACAAATTTAAGTTTAAGGTAATATATTTAATATACATATATATATGCACATGCACAGACACAAATATATAAAACATATAAATAACAAATAAATACATAAACATAATAGGCTCTAAATAAATATTGATTGATTATAATTGTGCTATTAATTTATTTTGTGTGAGAGTGTACCTTGCAGTTTATAAAGTGACATTCCTTCAATAAATATTTGGTAAATATTTGTTCAGTGATAGTGATCTAATAAGCACTGGTTAACCTGGAAATATCTTTTCAGTGTGACAGAATAGATGATATTTCTGCTATTGTTCCAGTTATCTATGCTATGTAATAAACTTAGTGGTATAAAAGAACAATTAAGTCATATTTCTCACAGTACCAGAGGTTGGCTTTGCTCAGCTAAGCAATTCTTGCCGAGGGTTTTGTGTGTTTGCAGTCAGTGGTGGCTGGGGCTGGAGTCATCTCAGAGGTTTGTACACTCATATGTCTGGAACTCAAAGATTTTGAAATGGAATAGATGTGGCTATGAAGGCATTTCTATTTCTATGTGGCTTCTCCAGCATGGAAGCTTCAGGAGAGCCAGATGTGTTACATGGGGTCTTGAGACTCCAAAGGCATGTGTCTCAAAACAGACAGCCAGGTAGAAGGGAGCTGTATTACCTCTTATTTCCTAACCTCAGAAGTAGTGCAGGAAGGCAATGTGGCCAGCTCTTATTCAAGAAGAGGGCACTTAGATTCTGCCTCTTGATAGAAATATCAAAGCACTTATAGATATTTTAATGATAATCACATTTTCAGTATGAAGTTATATAATAGGCATCAACATCAAGCTTGACGAGAGGGTGATCAACCAGCCGGGTATGCCTGGAACTCAGGGGTTTCCTGGGATGTGGGACTTTCAGTGCTGAAACTGGGAAAGTCCTGCATGAACTCAGAAGAGTTGATCACCTAAATTTTTTTCACAACACCGAAGATGGGAAAGTGAGGTAGAGAATTATTAGAGAAAATCCTCAGTATGCAGGTCCACAGAGGATCCACCAAAATATGTCTCAAGGAAAACTACAAAAAAGAAATGCTTTATGAAAGAATGATTCTTGGTCAAATAAAATTGACGGTCTTTAATAACATTGTCCCTGGCTTAGAGACTTAGATAATTTATCCCAGTATCACACAAATATCCTTGATTACCAAATATTTCTTTTTCACATAAAACTTGTTATATAGATGATATTTGAAAAATGATGAACTAAATACATGCAAACAATGTCATAAAAATTGTCTATTTGTGTACATACAAAGACATAAATATGGAGACACCTCTAAGGATCAGAAAATGTTAGAGATTAAAGAGCACAGTACAGTTGAAAATGTATGCTTTGTGTGTGTCCTACCTCACCAATTTGATCTTAGGTATATGAAAATTACATTAGTTCAGGTAGAGATTGAAATATATAGTTAAGTCATGGATTTCCAGAAATAGAGCCAATTTTGTTTTAAATAAAATAAAGTAACAGACACTCAAGCTGAAATTATCTGGCTAAATGTCTGTGTGGGGAAGTTCACACATCCTCCTCACTTTCTGCTTCTCTCTAATCAGAACCATTAGTCTTCTCACTCTTTTGAATATCAAATTCACCTGCAGTGGAAAAATACAGGAACATTCAAGCTTCTATTGTAAAGACACAAAATACAGTTTGAAAATCATACTATGGCTATCTTGAAAGTCATTTTTTTCATTGAATAAAAAAAAAGTCAGGTTTAATAATTTTCTAGGCATATTTTTGGAAATTAGTTAATGAAATTTAAGAATGGTTTTTAATCACAACATGATACCAAGTTTTGAGAGAAAGTAACTAAAAGATTCGTGTGATTTTCCTTTCTTTTTTAATGCACTGGAGTTGTGTCCTTAAAGTCCTTAAATGAACCAAAACTTACGACTTAGCAATTCTGAAATCAGAATGCAATATGATGTACTTAAAAGCATCCAAGAGGGGAGATTTAGACACCTGATTTTTGGGTCTAATTCTGCAGTTCTGTGCTGTGCAATATGAGGAAACATAAGTCTCTCAGAACCTCAGATTTCTCACCTATAAAATAAAGGATGATTGCGTTCATGCCAACTCTTGAAGTTACTACATGAATAAAGTGAGATAGTGTGTGTGAATGAATATTGAAAAATAAAGGCAAGTGTGTTAAGCTGTGAACAGAGATTAATTTGTTTTGAGAGCATATTATTCCTTCTGATAATAACTGTTACCAGTTATGAAGTACTTTTTCATTGCCTGATTTTATGCTAAACATTCCATAATTTAATTATAACAGCAGTACTGTGAGATGGATATTATTTTCATTTTACCAATGAGGAAACAGAGTGTCAGAGTTAGAAAGTCATTTATCAAGATCACACACCTAAGTTACGAGGAGGCAAATGTGCCTGTTCACTTTCCACTATGTTACGTAGTGCCCCAGGCGTCATGGTGATCAGATTTTGACCTTGAATCCTAAGAAGTTCTTAAAGATTAAGAGGCCTAAAAAATATCATTATGCAACAGTGGTAGCCGCTTATATTAGATGATACGACTTTATTAAGAAAGGTTTTCTTTTAATTGAACAGAACTATTTTTCAAGCCTCATGTTGGACACTTTTCAAACACTTTTATATTTATTTTACTCAACAGTCGAGCCAAGGAGATAACGCTCTCCTTTTACACATGAGGAGACTGAGACTCAGATTGGTTAAAAAATTTCCTAAAGAGGTGGTAGCAATTTAGTGTCAGAACTAGAGATTAACCTTAGGTCTGTCCATCTTCCAATCCCAAATTCTGAATTTTAAGATACACTACCTTCTACTTTCTGCATAACATTTGAGGTCCATATTTCAAATGAGTTATTGAAATTCTAGATAAAAATCCTTTAAGTGCCCTGAGCTAAAAAAAAAATCATTGGTCGTACAAATACTGTTGTTACCGCCCAACATGGGGCCTTCTGCTCGCCGCAAGACATGCCAGTAGTCAAGAGGCAAGGTGGTAGGAGAAAATGGACTTTTCATTACAGCTTGCTAGCAAGAAGGAAGATGGCCAACTCATGTCCAAAAGAACCATCTTAAGGGGGCACGAAATCTTATAGTAGTTATATAGGACATTTGGTTATTGCGGAGGGGGTTAGGAATGTTGACCTTCTGGTGTTACAGACTGGGAGCGCCACACCAGATCTTTCAGTTTTCACTGATGATGGCTATCAGCATAGACTCACTGTTCAGGGCTCATCACATTCCTAAGGAACTCAAAAAAACAAAGTTATCATCTTATCGCAGCTGGGAGGTACATGCACAAGCAGGGGTCTTAATATCTACAGAGCAGTTAGATCTCCTGGAAGGTGCATATCCAGGTGGGTTAGTTTGTCAGAGGTCATTCAAAGTTACAATAGAGTTTTTCTTTTCTACAATATGGCTTCCCTTATGTCAACCTTGTCTTGAGCCGGTATCATTGTGAGCATAAAGCCTTGGAAAGCTAAACATTCCTTTAGTGCTTGCTTAGCAGGTCACAACAGGCCCCCAGGTGTTGTCAATTGACAAAGACCCAATAAAATCAATAGAGATTAAAAAAAGAGTCCATCGCCATCCGAAACAGCCGTTTCAAATTTCTACACCTAAACCTCATGCTAGGATTCATTTTGTCTAATGATTGCTCTTCTGCAACTCGATTTTGTTCTCTATCAATACAAGTTTTATTTGGAGCAAAGGGTCCTCTTAGTAAAATGGAAGAGGTAGTAAGTTTTATACTGTGGTATTTCAGATTTTCCATTTTACTGGCCTTTTTAAAAAGGCCACTTTTTCTCTTTCATATTGCTCTTTCGGTATGGCTTGCCAGACCAATATATTTTACATAAAAAATACTGATCAAATGAACTGAAAGAATATTGATTAATCCATTTGCACACAGTTTTTGGAAAGTACAGGTTTGGTTAATATTAAGATGAGTCAAAAATGGAAAAGATGTTTTCCAAAAGGAAAAAAAAAAGAAAGGAAAGAAAGAGAAAAACTTGTCTGTGTTAAACTCAATACTCATGCCTTGAAGGATGCCCATTGCAATCATAATGTGACACTACTAGTCAGTCTGCCTAATATTACACATTATTCCTGAGAAAAACTATACAACTTGCTTTGTGCAACCAGAGCAGAGCCTTCAAAAATATAACCCCTGGAAAATGAGAAAGGAATATCCATCTAGGGAAAATGTTGGGGCAGGAGGTTGCAAGGAATTGAAGTTTCCATTTTTCTAGTTCATGCATTTTTGTTCCACGTTTTCCTTCTACTCAAAAAAAGTAAGAAATAATGCTACCATCCAGTGAAAGCCTATCACATCCAGGGACTTTGTTGTCTCAGTTTATTTAATTACTACAATAACTCCGTGAGTTGGCATTATTATTTAATTGTGCCAATTTTACTGAAGAAAATTTAAAGCTCAGAAAAATGAAGGAATCTTATCAAGGTCATACAGCTAGTAATATTAATTCTGGGACTTGAAATTTGATCTGGCATTGATTTTCATACTAAACATTTCAAAAGGGAATCAGACACTGTAAATTAAATTAACAACTGTTTTTAGAATGCTTTCACTGCATATATGCACACAAATGGGAAATGTGTGTGTGTGTTTCCTATTCTTTTTGTATAGATTAAGGAGCAGAAACATCCTGTGCTTTTCTTCCATGGAATCATGGTTTCACAGAAGTGAGGGTGTATGTGCTCCACTTCACAGCCAAGCTTTTGGGAGCCTGCATGGTTATGAAAATGTGCCCTGAGTAATGGTAGCAAGCTCTCTACTAATTGCTTGTACTTACTAGAGTTTTCTACAATTTGAACATGCATACCAGTAAAATAATTCAAAGGATCAAATTTATTTTACAAACCCATTTACAGAGAGCTATCTGTGCCTTGGTCAAAAGAAATTTAATGAACTGATAAATTTCTGGAAATAATTGTCATGTAGTGCTAAAATGGAACTCATATCATTTTCAGTTTCATTTGAGACATTGTGTTGATAGATATCAGAGTCCATGTTTCCTCTGTATATCGATTCTTAAAGCTTCCTCGATACCAATCCCCACCACCATCACCAAAAGTAACCAATAAGCATAAAAAGCATTACTTCTGATGCAATCAAACCACAACTTTCATTTGTTTATTTTGATCTCCCATTATTCCTTTAAATGTACACTTTGGAATCTTGTCCTTCTTCCTCTAGTTAAAAACAAAAATAGGTCCATTTTCTTGTTTTGTTTTGGTTTGTTTATTTTTTACGTGGCTGTCATCTAAAAACATTCTCACGTTTCCTTGAAATGAAACTATCATTAAACTTAATCTAGGGGAGAGTGGAGGTTGAGATGGTTGGCTTTTTCTCTCCCTTCCTGTTTACTTCCTTTCTGACTTCTAGATGTTATTTTAGACACCTGGGGTCTAAGCAGGTACCAGGAGCAGAGATAAAGGGATAAACCAGGAGAAATTCTTTTTTGGCTGAAGATGGATACTGTTATAAGCTAACTTCATTATCTCAGAGCCTGGAAGATCTGAGAGGGAACACTTTTTTCTAAGGGGCATATTCATGGATTCTTCAGAGATTACCCCGCTTCCCTGGGGGCATCTCTGTCCATGATTCTCATGATGCTTATTTCACACAGACTCTTGCTCTTGGAGTCCCATGACATTCTTTGGCAGAACTTAAAATGACTCCAGCCCAGCAATCTCTCTGCCTGGCACACATTTAGTTCACCAGAAATATGAATACATCTCTTGACCCAATAAACTCTGGGATCCAAGGAAATCCCAAAATAGTATTCTCTCTCTTGTTGCCAAAGCTTGCTATTGCTGTTTCAGGTATGAGCCAGTACTCTGTGTCGTCCAACACCAGGGGAAACATTCTGTGGATTCCGGGGGTCCCAAAAGCTCCCTTCCCTAGGTTTATGGTAAGGTAACACTCAACTGCCCTTTGGGAAGGAGTATAGAAACTCGTAGGATGGCTAAGGCTCTCTGAAGAGATCTCTTCTCATTTATATGTTTTTTTATGTTCTGTTCCAATGGAAGGATCTAATAATTGTGTAATCCGATCCTGGTTATTTTTCCTTTACAATTTCTTTCTCTGGCAATTTCCCCACCTTCTCTTTTGCATTGATATTAGTATATATTTTGTGGGCAACATTCTTGAACCTAAGATTATAACAGTTCAATTTTTACAGTTTGTTACAAAATAAAACATACTTCTAAATGATCGCTGCAACTTTTAAGGTGTTTATGAAATAATTAGTCCACTTGAATCTTCCCAATAAATTCAAGTCAGCTAGTCTCTCATGGGCTGAAACAGGTAAACCTTACAATTGGAAGACACCAAAGTCGTCTTAGGAGAATTTTATATCCTAGAATACTATAATTTTTCACTTCTAAATCTATTTACATCCACTATTCCATAAGCTCTTTGAGGACGGGGCTATATTTTTTTAAATTTCTGTATCACATGGCTCAGCATTCTACCTGTCATATAGTAAGTGTAACAAATAATTGTTGAACAAACGAACACATGAATAAAACTCACTGGCTTACAGACAAGAAGATTCATTTCTTGGCTACAAACCAAGTTAAAACATTCTGACATAACATAGCAGTGTAGTATCCGTTAGTGGTCAGGAGTAAGAATATTGGCATCTAAACCTAAATTTGCCATTATAGAAGCACAAAACTAACATTAAAAAATCTAATGTCTTTTTTTTTTTAATTTTTTAATTTTTTGTGAGGAAGATCAGCCCTGAACTAACATTTGCCAATCCTCCTTTTTTGCTGAGGAAGACTGGCCCTGGGCTAACATCCATGCCCATCTTCCTCTAATTTATATGGGACTCCGCCACAGCATGGCTTGCCAAGCGGTGCATCAGTGCGTGACCGGGATCGGAACCCCGGGCTGCCACAGCAGAGTGCACACACTTAACTGCTGTGCCACTGGGCCAGCCTCTCTAATGTCTTTTTATTCTCAGTAAATTCTCTTTACACTGTAGTTCTTCCACCACCAAACTTCTCCACACAACTTGGCCTTCTTACCTCATGGATGGGAAGACACAAGAATACAGGGAAGTCTGTCAAATTTTCATCTGAAGTTTCTTTGTAGACATCTGTTAATTTATAACACAGGGAATAGGACCAATAAAAAAGCACTTTTTTGGCTTGCAAGAGCTTAGCTAAAGACAGGAAAAAAGATTTATTTCAGAATTACAAAATTTTAGTTTTGCGCTAAAAATTGGAAAAAAGACTTTAAACTACAAACCATAGAGGAAAAGGAGAATACATAAAGATATAAGAGAATAATTCTGGGGACTATAGAAAGACATGAAAATTTGACCAGATGGCAGGGGAGGAAAAATTGGAGAGGGTATGAGTAGAAACGAACGGAGGCTGAGTGTCTGAGAAGGGGCACACCTCCTCACCCTTGTGGGTCAAGTTCCAAAGATACACACCAGGAACCCCAGATGGATTTTAAGGATATCAGAGAAGCAGGAGTATGGGCTGGCTTCCCAGTTTAAATCCTAGGAAGCTTGATGCCTCGTAGAGGGACGATGATGGGGGAGATCTCTGAGTCTGAGACCCCTGAGGACAGGCTAGCAGGATCCCACATACTTCAATGTGGTGTGATGACTGCACAGTCCCTGAGTCCCTAGAGACTCAAGAAGGACACCCAGAGTCCGGTAGGATTCCTACAGTGGTCCTTACACCTCAGGCACAGAGGAATCTGAAGGACCTGGAGGCGGGTGGTGCTAACCATTGAGCGATATGGAGGAATCTCCACTAACCCAGCTGCTGCAGTGGAAGCAGAAGTTTATGCTCAAAGACTGCGGGCACATCTGGTGGAGACCTAACAAGGTATCTTTCACAATGCCAGAGTGATACCTCACCCTTCCTGGAGCTTAGATCACTCTGGGCAGAAAGGAAGAAATAACAGATGGGAAAGATGGGGAATCCTCAACTGAGTGGGCGCCACCCAGTTTTAAGCTGGAAATGACTCAGTTCCAGGATTAAGTTTTTTGTTACTACTATTTCAAAGAATTATTTAGAAATTATTATTATTGTTTTTAAGCAGCATCTTGAGCTAAAGAAAAAGTTTTAAAAAACATGTAGAATTTCTATGATTATGACAAAATCTTGATTCCTTAGGGGAAATTTGAGCAGCATGATTTCGCTCCTGGATGTTATTATGAACAAACTAGTGGTCCATTTCCACACGAACCTAAGAAAAAGTTAGATTACTAATATAAGACACAGCAAATCCTAACTTCAGTATTTGGGAACACATAGATGAATCATGATAGAAGCAATAAGTTTACTCTTTAACCATAAATACAAGAAAATGCAATAATTAACAGATCCTTTAAACTCCAAATATATTTGAATGGACTTGGGATGTCATGCTAAAGATGTATCTTCATTACATAATAAGGACTAAGGGGGAAACATCTCTACGTCCTCTTGAGAAGCTTCCTCATCTAGATTTCCTTCCTAGCAGTGGACACCGTTCTTTAGTGATGGATGACAATGGGTCGAAGGCAAAGGCCCTTTCAATGAAAGTTAAACCCTTATGAATTAGGAAACTATAAAAAGGAAATAATACTAACTGCCTGATAGCTTATATAATTTAAGGAAACAATTGTAGATTTTCTCCTCTCACATGGCAAGATGGTGTGGAGATATTAGGTAAATAGGTATCTCACTGATCATTGACAAATACTTGTGCCAGAGCACCAGTCATATGTAAACCCAGGCTCAGTGCCCAACTCCATCTACTTCACAGAACAAAAACGATTCTATTTCTATGGTCTCCACTGGCCTATACGTGAGGATTTCATCCTTGAATTCCTCTTCTCTATTCTCGCCCTTGGCAATCTCATCCAGTCTCATCTTCAATTATCACCTCTGTGGGAATCACTCCTATGGCTACCCAATCATTGTGCTTTTGTATTTATTTAAAATCTTGAGTTCTTTTGAAGATCACTCCCTCTGGTCATGCCACTGACTCCATCTTTCTGTCCTTGTCATCTATAGGCCTTCTGGGTCTCCTTGAGGATGTTATTAGCCAGGTCACAGTTTTTGTCTCTATCTTGACTCATATGATCATCTTCTGTGTGTTCATTGCCCAGTGTTACATCCTTTAATAACATTCACCTCTTAGTTAATCCAATCTTTAAAACAAGCCCCTCACTTGGAATAATTCCAAATCTTACTCTCAAACTACTGCCTTTAAGATTACTGAGAGCAGGATCTATGTCTAAACCTTGTTTGCAGTCTCCGAAAGACTTTTTGCAGGACTTTAAGTTTGGAATGAAACAAGCCCCTCATCCCCAAACAGCACGTATGTTTTCTTCATTTTTACCTTTCTATACAAATTTTACTGCCCCTTTACCTCATCCCCTTCATTTAGCATCTTTCAAACTGATTTCTCAAATATTCTACTGTAAGTTTCTCATTTAAGCCTCTGCTTCTGTTTAAGTCCTAATCCTAGGCTATTTATTCCGTTCTGTAACCTTCAATTCACTTGTTTCTATTTTATAGGAATTGTGCTCGTAGCAATAGCGTTATCCTTGGGCATTCTGTAACTGTCTGTGAATTTAATATTTATTTGGAGGAAGATTCATCCTTTCCACAGACATCAATATCAGAAGGGAAAGTGACACCTGGAGAAGCCCACTCCGTCCAACACTGCACTTTGCACATTTAGATGCCATTTAGTCCTTGCAAAAACCTTCCCAGATTGATAGTATTATACCCATTTTAAAGAAGTGGAAACTGAGAAGTTAAATGTTTTTCTCATAAATCTAGAATTAGTAAGTGGTAGAATCAGAATTTGAGCCATTCTGCCTAAACAATTCTCCCCTTAAAGATAAAATAATTGATCTGGTGCCCCTCTGTGGAAACCAGAGCCTGGAGACCACTGTTAATATGGAGGTGTAAATATTCCTATTTCACATGTTAGAAAACAGAGGCACGGAGAGGTTGGGTAACCTGACAAAGCCATGCAGTCACGTAGATGCTTCATTGTGAGCTTGTACTCCTGTGTTAAAGTTATGCCGCCTAAATGAAACATGTTAAATCATATAAATAAGTAAAGCATGGCATGTGAAAGGTGCACTTTTTGGTTCCCTGGTTTTTCTGAATAAAATCTCGCAGGTCTACCAAAGAGGCTTCTATGGATTGTTGTCTATTGGAAGGGAGTTATTCAGTGAAATTCCCAATGGACTAACACCATGTGAACAAAATCTCTGGGCTTCATGCTGCCTCGGATTCATTTTGATATTATTTATTTAGGACATCCAATGTGCTCTTTCCTCCTTGGAGAGATCCAGCTTCAGATTTAGAAGAACCAGCAGCCCTCCACCTAGGCAGAGTTGGGAAATCTGTCTGATACTCTATAAAGCACTATACACAAGAGAAGTAATTTCAGTCATATGATTTTAAATGACCAGATCATTATCCAATGGGTCCACCAAAAAATGTTATCATAATCATCAGAATTTTTTCAAACTTCTTCCTTAGGATAAATACTCTGGTTTCACAATTATAAGCCAATTTTGAAAAGTAAATGCACTTGGATAAGGTACACAATCTGGATTAATTCTGCGATGTATAACTTAAGAAAGTTGAAAACACACAGGGGTACAATAGCCAAGACTTGGAAGCAACCTAAGTGCCCATCAAGGGACGAATGGATAAAGAAGCTGTGGTATATATACACAATGGAATACTACTCAGCCATAAAAAACGATGAAATCCAGCCATTTGTGACAACGTGGATGGACATTGAGGGTATAATGCAAAGTGAAATAAGTCAGAGGGAGAAGGTCAAATACCGTATGATTTTCTTCATTAAGTAGTAGATAATAACAACAATAAACAAACACATAGGGACAGAGATTGGATTGGTGGTTACCAGAGGGGAAGGGGGGAGGGAGGAGGGTGAAAGGGATAATTCGGTACATGTGTGTGGTGATGGGCTGTAATTAGTATTTTGGTGGTGAACATGATGTAATCTATGCAGAAATAGAAGTACAATGATGTACACCTGAAATTTTTACAATGTTATAAACCAATGTTACTGCAATAAACAAAAAATTAAAAAAAAAAGAATAGGGTAGAGATTTAGGAGGCACAGAAGAAGAGCTAATGGTACCAAAGATTGAATTTATTCACTTAATAATTTTTCTGAAAATAGGCCCAATTCCCAGATACTGAAAATGACCTTAGTCAATCACTTTTTCCCTAAAGAAGTGACTTAGATTGACACCCACTTGCCAGGGCCTACAAGAAACTAGACAGGAAATTTTGTAAATTATTCTTTATGATTCTGTAAATTAGTCTGTAGGATTAGCTTTCCTCTAGCAGGTTTGCAAGGGTGGTGCGTGTGGGGGAGGTGAGTTCCAAAACAGGAATCTGCTTTGGAGAATCTACTTTGATAATAGAGGGGCAACTGAAGGAAGGGTAGACTTCAGAAGAGATATGAAATCATTGATAAACTTGGAGAAATTCAAGCAAATGTTTGTGTTCTGAGGATTAAAAAAAATCGTGAATATATATTGTTTAATAATTTTGTGTCTTACAGGTAATAAAAATGAATGAAAGAGAAAGTAAGAAAAGCATTGTGGGTGCCTAGTAAAATAAGAATTCATAGTTTATTCTGGAAAGCCTCTGCTTTCCAAAAACTTTTAAAATTGGGTGTATTTACCACTTTGTTTAAACAGGAGAAAAAGTCTTAAGTATGTTGTAATACACCAAAGACTTCAGGGAAATGGAAAATACAATATCAGTCAAGGGGACTCAGGTAATTGTTTCCTCTGGTGAGCTGTAGCCCTTGAACGCTCATTTATGTTATCACTAAGGTGAAACCTAGGTTTTAGAGAATTGTAAATATCTATGTATATGTAACACATCCAATCAGAACAAAGACCCAGTCCATGTGTGTGTGAGATGAATTATACTGATGTCTGTTATAAATCCCTAACATAGCTCATGAGATCAATTAAGATGTTCAAGCAGCTACAAAAAGGATGATTGAGGCAAATGGTAACATCAGGATGACCATATGGTAAGGGGAAACTAGAACTGTTTGGACGTAAAACGAGAGCCATCGGAATTCCAGTTACAATCATACACTACACAGCGAGGAGATAGCAGAATGAGGCAGCCAAGAAAAATACTAGATGAAGAACAGTTTGGGCAGTGATAAAGACAAACAAGCTTGTGTTTCCAAGTCAATAAACAGGTGGTAGGAATGGAGAGTGACATCATCTGTGTCTGCTCTCTTTCCGTCCTCTAGACCAAGAGCCTCGCGGATTACTGCGGGGCCAGGTATTTGTCAGAGAAGTAGTTCTTGGATTTTATAAGCAGTGAAAGAGGCTTTTGGGCAGTGTTTAGCTAAGCGAAAAAATATTTCTTAAATGAGACCATCAAAGGTTGTATTCCCCCTGCTTTTCTCAGGAATAAGCACATTTGTGTTATTTGTGTTGCTCTATACAAGATCTGGAACAATTTCTCTCAAGGCTGCCTAGTGGGCTGTGCGACTACAAGTCATCATCACTGCAGGACACAATGGCCTTTAGAAAACTTAGCTCACCTAGAAATGCATTATAAGGTGATAACAGCCTTGTCAGTTCATGTCACCCCGGTTGTAAGGTCTAAAAGGCTTTCATTTTTCAGTTTTCTTCAAACTGCTAAACTGTAATAGGCAATTTAGCCTAACTTTTCACAGCAGTCCTAAATCTATATTCACTAATGATTCCATCATGTGATGAAAGGAATACACTTCGCAAATCTTCATCAATTAAAGATATTGAAATATAAGAGCTTAACCCAGCCCTCTAGATGGAATATGTCTTTTGGAAAATTCGCTAATCTTTTTGCTCACAAAGAATGAAGCCACTCTGAATATATTTGAGCTGTCTGAAGCTAAATGGAAATCTCAAACTGGGGAACACCTCATGATCAACTAAGAAAAAAAATGATCTTCAAAAATGCGAAGTCAGAAAAGCATCATGTTTAAGAACATGAGTTTTGAAGCAAGATGTGGAACTTATTCTGTATGTGACATTAAGCAAACAACCTCTCTGTACCTGGATTCCCACATCTTCAAAATAGACATAATAATTGAATCTATCTCATAGGTTGGTTGTGAGGATTGAATGATATAAAACACACAATGTGCTTAATGCAATATTTGGTATACAGGAAATATTCACTAAATATTAGTTATTATTGACATTATTATGAAAATGACAAGTGTGGGAAGAGAGAGGAGAGTCTTGTTTATGTCAAGTGGAAAAACACAGGAGAGTCAGTGGTTCTCAAATATTAGTGTGCATAAGATTCATCTAAGGAGATTATTGAGAATACTGGCCCTCAACTCCAGAACTTTTTTTTGTGTGTGTGTGAGGAAGATTGGCCCTGAGCTAACATCTGCCAATCCTCCTCTTTTTGCTGAGGAAGACTGGCCCAGGGCTAACATCCATGCTCATCTTCCTCCACTTTATATGGGACCCTGCCACAGCATGGCTTGATAAGTGGTGCGTTGGTGGGCACCCGGAATCCGAACCAGGGAACCCCGGGCCGCTGCAGCAGAGCGCGTGCAATTAACTGCCTGCGCCACCAGGCGGGCCCCAAGTTGTTATTTTTGACGTAACACTCTCTGGTGATTCTGATGCAGGTGGTCCATCAAGTATAGCTTGAGAAACACTGAAGTAAGACATTCCTTGTCAGATTGCTAACAAATCTGATAACTATAAACACTAATGCCTAGTTTACGAATACCTGGTTCCACTTGATAGCGTGTACGCTTCCTCTGATGTTATTAAATATAAGCAACAGTTAAGCTGATGTCTAAGGTTGTAATTTTCCTCACAGAAATTGTTCGTATCTTTTCTTAAAATTATTTTCTACAATTGTTGTATTCAATTATTTTGCATTATTTATCAAGCATCTCCTCCAGACACTGTCCTAGGCTCTGCAGTCACCCTGATGAAGGCATATTGTCCTTGTCTATAAGGAGCTTACAGTATAGTGACAAAATTAACTGAGTGAATGGAAAAATTGAAAATAGTTTTACAAGGACTACAGAAATGTAAGTGAAAGATTGTTTGAAAAGAAATAGAGACACACCTAATCAGGGATCTGTGTGAAGATCAGAGAGGCTAGAGAAAGTTGAGACCAGAAAAATTAGAGAGGATCTGTCACGCAGGATCTATCAATTTTAGAGGTCCACTTTTCAATTCAACAAGACTTTGTTAAGTTCCAATTTATTTTCAAATTATTATGTTAAACAATGAGGGGAGTTAAGGAGAGTAAGACTCAGTTCTTGTTCTAAATGAGCTTATATTTTAGTGCAAGACTTAAGTACATCACAAATAACTATAGTTGAAGAAGAAGGTAACAAATGTTATAGTAAAGAAATGTTTCTCATCCTCAGTACTATTGAAATTTTATTGTGGGGAGCTGATCTATGCTTGATAGGACACTTAGCAGACCCGTGGCCTCTACCCACTAGTTGCCAGAAATCTTCCTCTCTTCACTTCTCCCTGAATCATGACAATCAAAAATGTCTCCAGTCATTAATAAATATCCTATGGGGAGAAAAATCATTCCTAGTTGAGAATTAGTGCATTAGAGATACAAAGTTAAACATGAAATTAGAAAGGGCAAGATAAATTTCAATCAAGGTGTATCAGGGAAGGCAATATGGGATGAGAGGAAGTTGAGCTGGGCCTTTGAAAGGCAGACAATGTGAAAGAAGATATTTCAAATAGAAAAGCCAATGACTAAAAAATTGGCTGCATGAGAGAGATCAAGAAATAGAAATGAAGCACATAGCACCGTGGGAATGCTTATGTGCCAAGGTAAGAATGTTTGACTTCATTCATTCTGAGGATGTGAGGGACACTTGAATGTTTTGGAGCAAAGAGGAACATGCCCTGTCTTAGAAAGATAACTCTGATGGTAGTGTGAAGAATGCATTGGGAGAGACAGCGGCAGAAGCTAGAAAAACCAGTTTGGAGGTTATTGTAGGAATATAGGTAAAGGATGCTAGGGACTAAATTTGGATATCCATAAAGGAAATGGACAAGAAGAGATGGATCAAAGAAACACTATAGCAAACTAGGCAACTATAATGAAAGGTGAGTGGGAGGGATAAGTTTCTGGCCTGGAAGACTTGATAAAAGGTGATATAATAAATGGAACAGGAGACACTCAAGGGAGAAGTATTGTCAGGGTGGAGGTAGCAATGGAAGTGACAATTAATTCTGTTCTGGTGTCCAGAGAACATCTATGCGAAAATGTTCAACAGGCAATAGAAAGTACAAATCAGAAGCTCAAGAGATGACAGCCTTCAAGCTTCAAAACATAGATTTGGCTGTTAGAAGCCAAAGTAGGGGAAGAGAAACACACACACACACACACACACACATACACACACACACACGAGTTCTGAGTATAGAATTTGAGTTATTAGTACATAAAAAGTGTGTGTTGAGGAAGAGAAATAAGGCTGAAAGATAGCAATCAGAAAGATCTTGTACTAATTGTCAGGAGAAGACACGGCCGCCAAAGCACCGGAGGAATTTCATCCAGGATGCTTGAAGAAAAACGTGTCAAAAAAGAAGTTAATTTGTTTGGGTATTGGTAATGTTACTTGACCAATAACAATGCAGAATTTTAGTATTGATTAACTTCCTCATACATCAACTTTCCATCAGAATTAAAATGATAAAGACTACTTGAGAAATTAAGAAATAATTTATCATCATCATTGTCGTATTTATGTTAGAATCTTCATTTTTGGTTTAAAAAATTTCTTGAATATCAAGTTTTGCATTATACAATTTATAGACACTGTTTTCTGGATTTCAGTTTGCAGAATCATTATATATACTAAGCATAGAAATGTAAAACTATAAAAGTTATCCACTTTGTGATTTAAATATTATGAAACAGCTGAGAGAAGTTGAGATAAAGGAGGGAAAGGATGAGCTGGAGCGAAACATAGGGATACTAATTCTCTAATTTTATATAGTGGGTAATTCAGAAGATAGCACCTACAATTTCAAAAATTGTTTAAATGTATCACTTGGCGTTATAAAAGGACACTTTCCAATTTAAGGTGACCGAACAGATGTATTTGCTTCTCAACCCTCAGATCACCCCCAGTGAAATGCAAGTACTAAAGTGCAAAAACAGGATAACCTCATGACTGTAAAGAGAACTGGTAAGAGGTATTCATAAGTAGATGAGAGTTTTCAGTTTATTCTTAGACAAGTTAAAATGTGTAAATCAGAGGAAGCCACAACCCAGAACATATTCTGACAAGTTTACATTTCTGTCAGAACCGCAGAGAGGCTTCAAGCACAGAGTTCGTAGATATGATGAAGAACAGGGGTGGAAAGTGGAGCTCAAAACAGGAACAGTTTAAGATCTACGTGTAGGAAAATTAGCATCCTCCTACTTTCTTAGGAAGTAGGTTGGTGTCAGCCTACAGGTAAATCATAAATGAGTAAATAGAGAAATAAATTCATCATTTTAGCGTCAGTGCTGCTTCCCCAAGTGCAAAGCCTTCTTCAAATTGGAGTACAGGGGTTCCAATCTGAATGCCAGCTCTTTGCTTACTCACCTCCAAGCAAAGCCTGAGACTGAGACTCCATTCCAGGCATACTTCCCACTCATGAGAGACCACTATTACAGAATTTATTTACTTACAAAGTAGTCGAGGAAACCCATATGCGCTACCCAGTCCTTAAATCTCAAGTACAAATGAACTGCCAAGAATTTCCAGATACATGGAAAAATCCAGCAAAATAGAGGAGAATACAAAGAGAAGTAAGCAGAAAAACTTAACTTTGAATAAAAGTTCATTCTGGAAACAGAAAACAGAAAAGAACTTTAAAAAATAACTTTCATGGGGCGCCCTGTGGCCAAGTGGTTAAAGCTTTGTGCTCCCCTTCAGTGGTCTGGGTTTGTGGGTTTGGATCCCAGACGCAGACCCACTCCACTCATCAACCATGCTGTGGAGGCATCCCATATACAAAATAGAGGAATATTGGCGCAGGTGTTAGCTCAGGGCTAATCTTCCTCAAGCAAAAAAAAAAAAAGAAGAAGAAGAAGATTGGCAACGAGTGTTAGCTTAGCTCAGAGCGAATCTTCCTCACCAAAAAAAAAAAAAAATTTCATGACTATATTAAGGGAGTTTTAAGAAGGTATCATATCCATAGAGCAAAAAAACACCAAAAAAGGAATAATCGTTGAACACAAGAAGCTGT